>NC_090267.1:9184772-9487803 GCF_040414725.1 Anabrus simplex
ATTACCTCAAACCCTAAAAATTAAATGTTAATGCAGAAATACAACATTTCGACGAATATATCTGTGTTCACTTGTGTTTACATATTTTGAAACTGTTTTCCGAAGGGCATGGTAAACTAAGTGAAGTTTTAGACACAATAAATGTCGTTAGATATTTTTGGAAATCACCTTCCGTTTGACGTCATTTTTTCCTTTCTATAAATGTATAAAATCGAAAGCCATCAGTGGCATTCATTCCCAGTGAATGAAAGGACTAAAAATTACCTTATGGTGCCTAATAAAGACAGGGAGATAAATATCAACGTTGGAGATGGATGGGAAAAAATAAATTCCAACTAGCTATGAATTTCACATTACTCACGTCAATGGTACCGATAATACATATTACGAAGGGAAGTCGAACGTAAAACTCATAGGTAATTTCGCTGCTTTTCTGTGGTCTTCTGTAACTACTAAAAGGGGCAACCATATTGTGCCCTATCACAGTCATGAAGTAGTGATCCAGGCACATATATTCAAAATTGTATTAAACATGTTCTGTATTTGGCTTGCGCGGATCCGAGACGGGAACACGTGAGCATTTAACCCATGGAATGTCCCATTCAAGGAGCGAGTGTGACAGAGATAACTGTGCAACGGAAACAGAAGAGGGCAGGTCTCATTCGCGTACCACGTGATAATACCGTAGGGGAGCCAACCTAACGGGACGAAAAGGCGGGGTGAGATTAAATTTGCACCCCGATTTTCACTATGATTAGGAGAACAAATGACACCACATGCCTCTTCGGAATTATGAAGGTAGATTGTCCGGAAGGTGTTGCTAAATAACCCGAGGAATTTAAATTACACAATTGTGACTTTATCACATAAGGAAAGCGTCCCCACGCGATACACAGAACACATGGCCTGCACAGGGATTCCCGCAATTGCTTCAAAGGCAGGGGTGATGCTCTGGATAATTGCAAGGAAATATACGATCGGATTCGTTTCCGCATGCAATGAAGATTCATGGAATTATTTTAGCTACCTCCCAACCGCACTGCTTCACTGATATTGGTAATATCAATGGAATAGATTGATATTCTCCTTGGGAGGAGCCTAGGGTCAACCATCTTGTGCCAGTCTTAAATAAATAGTCCATCCAGACGTGCACGCCAATTCAGTCAGGAAATAATCTCGGAACTTGCTCCACGTTGCTCGTCGCGAGAATCAGTTTCTTTGTGCGGAGATGACCTGAGATATATGAGGTCGTATTTAGATAACAGTTCACTACTGTATGTGTTTGAGATCGAACAAATATAGAATAATTTCTGTAACTTTTAGAAACGGTTTCTGATTTTATTTAAAATATAATCGGGCGTAAAATCAGTGCGAGACGATAGCCCTGAGGTCACCATAGAGTGTGATTGCAACATTAAGTGAACGAGTGGTTAATATACTGTGTTGGTGCAAACGTTTCTTCAGTGGTGAACGAGATATCAACCACGATACTAAAAACAGCTACCCAGTTCTGGACCAATGATGATCGTCTTTGATATGGACCTGCAGGGGCCTGCCCGATGCTCGAACGGAAGGCACCATGGAAGTGTTTAGATAAGTGCATAATCCCATTATTAGTGATTATGAATACATAGCTTGTAAATAGTTCAATAGTAGATCAGGATTTATTTTTATCATAGTTCAGTGTTTAGCGTAGGAAGCTTTATGAGTGAGTTAATGTAGTTACGTTGCAGGAATTCATGTGGGGATCGTTGTAATTAATCCACTGTAATCATTGATTCACACTGATCGTGTAATTCATTTTGGGGACGGACCAGATGTACAGTTTCAGAAAAAACACCTTTAAATTTATTTTGTGAGTGCGTTAGGTTAAACATTAAGGTGATGAAATATAACAGTATGCCTGTAATCATTGCATATAAATAGAGCATAATTACTGCATGTTTTTTGAAGTAGGAATGCACTCCATACTAGTTCTTTTCAAAGTCAAATTAGTAGTAGTTTTGTAGCGTAAGGTCCATGGCTGCAGATTTGCTGTACGGTGTATTATGAACGACGCTGGGATTCGACTCCACGACCTGCATTAAATAGAGTTTTCCGTAAGGAAGCATTTCAGGTTAATTCCTCTACTCCCCTGCATTTTAAAGAAGTATGGGAGTGTGACGCGTCATTGCAACTATAACATAAGGACTGGGCAAGTTTGAGTCCTCTAGCCTCTCACTCCAACTCCAAGCACGTAACGTACAGGACGTGCCCCCGTTAAGCCGAGCAACCCAGTGGAACGTTCGGGTAACTAATCCCAGCGGGAAGCTGGGTCGGTGAGCCGATCAGTGCTGGAGGATCACCGACCCGTCAATGAAGCAGACGTGGTGATTATGCTTCACGTCCTTTAAGTTAAAAGACAATGAGTGACAATAAGGTGAAATTCCTGAATTCCGGAGGTAATATAGCCCCACAATCGGATCTCCGGGTGGGTGCTATTTTGATGTCTCATGAAAGAGAAACAATCATAGGAAAAATTCAAACCTACCAGCTTTGCACGTACAACTGTCGTTCTCTATTAGGCAATGACAAATCAGGAGAGCTTGAAAATGAACTTGGAAAGATCAGCTGGAGCGTAATTGGTCTATCTGAAGTACGCCGTAAAGGGGGAGTGTGTTACCTTTTGAATTCTGGTAATTTATTCTATTACTGTGGTGAACCAGAAGGAGGGCTTAATGGAGTAGGGTTTCTAATCAATCGACACCTCGTAAACTAGGTCTGTTTCAGGTAGAATTGCGCGATTAGTCCTAAAACTTTCTAAGAGATACGAAATGCACATTGTGCAAGTATATGCCCCACATCAAGCCATTCAGACGAGGAGTTAAAATCCTTTTATGATAGTCTACATGAAACCTGTGAGAAGGGGAATGACTGTCACTTTCAAATAGTAATGGGTGACTTCAATGCGAAGGTTGGAACCTGTAAGACTGGTGAAACTGTTATTGGAAACTATGGGATAGACAAGAGAAATGAGAGAGGGGAGTGATTGGTCCAGTTTGATGAATACACAAACATGCGTATAATGAATACATTCTTTAAGAAACACCCAGAGCGCAAATGGACATGGAGAAGTCCCAATTTTGAATTCACCAATGAGATTGATTTTGTTCTCTCTAACATCCCTCAAATCATTAAAGATGTATCAGTCCTCAACAGATTCAATACTGGTAGTGACCACCGATTAGTCGAGTTAAACATTAAGGGACATCGACTTAAACTAGTGCGGGAGAAAAAGAAACAAACAAATCTTAAATATCTAGAAGAACATAAAGAGAAATTCCATCAAGCCCTTCAACAAAGTCGGCATGAAATAACTGGTGAAAATCTGGCAAAATTGCTAACGGATACGGCTGAAGCAATTGGAGGGTTGAAAAAGAATAACACTCGGGATAAGAAACTCAGTGACGATACCAAGAACCTGCTAGAGAGGAGGAGAGAAATGAAAATTCAGTCTGACTGTGACAAAATGCAGTACTCTGAGTTGTGCAAAACCATAAGAAAGAGAATTAAAATCGACTTAAAGAAATTCAATGAAGATAGACTAAGAAATTGCTTATCTGATAAAACAAGTTTGAAGTCTGCTAAAAGGATGTTACAGACAGGGAAGAAGCAATTAATAGCATTAGACGGGGATAACGGCCGAATTACTGTTATGGAAGAACTCTTTGAGTTCATCAGAAACTTTTATAGCAAATTGTACGAGAAGGCTGATGATAACCTGTCTTTTCCTGACTAATCCAACATTTCCCACGACCAAATACTCCCCCTTATTGAAGTTATCAGCAGAAGTAATGAATATCGAATGCCGCTCTGTCTAGCCTTTGTGGACTTTGAAAAGGCTTTTGACTCGGTGAGCCACGCTGCTGTTATGCAAGCCTTGGCCGAACACGGCGTCGATGCTGCCAACATGAGAGTACTCCAGCATATCTACAAAACCTCTTCAGCCTTCGTGAACGTCAATGTGTCAACCACAGATTTTCTCATTCAAAAAGATATAAAGAAAGGCGACCCCATATCCCCCAAGCTGTTCTCAGCAGTGTTAGATATGGCCATGTCAAAAATCAACTGGCAAAGTACAGGAAGAACAATCAATGGGAAAAGGCTGAACAATTTAAGGTTTGCAGACGACATTACACTTTTGGCCAACGACATCGATGAACTACAAACTCTAATACAAGATCTTTTCTCAGCCTCTGAAAAAGTGGGACTATCCATGAACCTTTCTAAAACCAAAGTAATGCTCAACACATGGGCCCCAGCAGGAAAGCTGCATGTGGGGAAACTCCACATTACAACAGGTCAATGAGTATGTCCATCTTGTAAAGATGAAAGGGGTCTTAAGACAGGAAATCTCCGTACGTATCAAACTAGGATGGAAAGCCTGCGGAAGAAATTCTTCAATCTTCAAATCCAACATGCCAACTCACCTAAAGAAGATAGTCTTTAACCAGAGTGTTCTCCCTGTACTGACTTACGGTTGTGAAACCTGGACGTTGGGCGAGTTTGTAAAGCAAAAACTGAGAACAACCCAAAGAGCCATGGAACAGTTTATGCTAGGCTTCACGAAGAAAGACACGAAAAGAGCAGATTACATCAGGTCAGTGACATTTTAGAAAGTGCGTTTACCCTAAAATGGCAGTGAGCAGGCCATGTTGCTCAGAGAACTGATGGTAGGTGGACAAAGCTTGTGCTTGAGTGGAGTCCGAAAGATCATCTGAGACCTAAGGGAAGGCCACCTGACAGATGGGATAAAGACATCCGGAAGATTACTGGGATCAATTGGCAGAACATCGCTCAAGAACGTCCCAGATGGAGAGACCTCATGGAAACATACCTTGCTTTGGACTTAAAGAGGCCACTTCGTAAATACGATTGAATATGGCTGATAGTGATATATATATATCTGTATTATATGACTGGTCATTGAGTTTAAGAGTGTTGTTCCTTTGTGATTCTTCGGCGTGCTCATGTCACGAGAACCGGTCTGTATTCCTTGAGTCTGTGTCAGTATGAACTGTATAGTGTGAAGATCCATTTCTAACGATCTAGTTCTTTAAAGATGTGATTTGTTGTCTTACCAAATGGTATTGCTACGGACATTTATACGAGAAGTTTTAAAGCATGTTTGATTTGTTTTCAATAGAATGAAAAGTAAGAAGACAAATGGGCGTGACTTCCCAACTGTTCCAGCTGTCAGTATGAAATGTGTGGCTCTCTGAGTGAAGTACCGTGCGAGGGGAAAGCAGATTCTTGACCAAGGTCGTATTTTACTGTCACAATGGAGATGTAATTGTGTTACGTTTCTTTCATAACCAGGAAATTGTTCGGCCGCAGGCCCAGGTAACTAATTGAAAGTAGGTGATAGGAACCCCTTTCCGTTAATAAAAATATGTTTTTTCTTTCAGCAACCCGCTACAATAGCATAAGATCCATGATTTGAATCCTGTCAAAAACAACGTGAAATTGCCCGAGTTTTCTTTGATCTTGACAGATATGCACATACAGCCAATAATTGAATTTGTATTTTTTAATTGTTTTCCTTTGTTTTTCTTGATTGCCTTTGCATGTGATTTGATTTTTCATTATGAGTAAATTTTAACTTTACTCACGTAATGCTGCTAGGTTCGTATTTCTCTGTCCCAAGTTATATTATATGTATAATGTCATTTCATTGCTTTGTGTATTAATGGTAAAGGGGGCAGCATTGACCACTCAACCAACTTCAAGTGTTTTACTTGTTTAGTTGTTACTTGGTTCCCAGTATCGAAGGGATTGCCGTTTAAGATTCGCTGACGCATTCGTAACTAGAGTAGTTTATTAAATCTTATAATGGGGATGCATTTATCTGAATAAATACATTATGTCTAGAAACCATCACGTCATATAAATTTCCTTTGGTTAATTTATATCGGAGTTTCACGTACTCCAATGTATGGTCTCAAAGACTTATGTAAACGTGTGTATTATTTTACCTTAGAGTTTTATTTTATGCCAAGAACATTAAATTTTAGTTTGTTCATATTGTAAGAATTCCATTTGCCGTAGTGTAGAGCAGTCTGAGCTTTCCTCACCACCCTAAAGCCTGTAAGCTAGATATAAATCTCTACATTCGGACAAACCACCCCAGGAGATCCAGTAGGCAAGATCAATGGTGCGGAGAAGTGTGCGTTCGAATCTTGCACAGGACTTGGGCGTTGCCACATCTGCTGTCAACGATAATTGAAATTTGCTTCCACCATGGCTTCGTACTCCAGGCCAGAAAGGATTGAATATCGTTTATAGAATAGAACATCCAGTTATCGAAAACAAGCACCCCTTTTGTTCAACATATCTTTCTTTTCTTCACTCATGAGATTCCTCACTTTAAAACAATCATAAGGTATATTCGAACTCTTGTTGCACCAAATCCAAACAGTTCCAGGTCTCTGATCCTCCCCTGTAAGCAAAGCAGCAGCAGTGGGAAGTGTCTCTCTTCTAACCGTAATAATAGAGTGAGCAAGCCAAAAACTTTCTTCGCTCTCTACTTCTTGTTTTAGAAACAGTAATGACTTGGTTAGGTGATGATATGAGACACACGAACCCTCTCCATGCCTTCATACCCTCTTCCGGCAATGCAGTCTTAGGATACAGCATTGCTGCATACTTATCACAAGTAACCCTCTCAGTTGTGTTTCTAATTTATCGTAGAGGCTCCCAATACTGAGCCTACTACCTTCGGTAGCTTAATGTAGAATCGGATTTAGAAGTTGTTGTACGTATATTTCTATGAGTAATTCTTCCCTGGCATACCTGGATTTTAGGTGATCTACATTGCCATACGATAGTTTGCACCGGATGGAGGGAAAGTGTCAACCATCTCCCTGGTCACAGAACCTGGAACAGTAGCCTGTAAAATATATTGAAACATTTCCTCAAGTCCATATAACTAGCGTCGTTTATTTTTAAGCTGTCCCCAGAACCCAATCCAGTTCGTTATATCCCCTTCGATCTGTTTAAATTGAAGCTTGGGCAAACTGAATTTCCTTTTCTTGGTATTTTTGACCTCGCTCCCAACGGTATCACCACCAACAGACAAATTGACTTCAAATTTATTTCTGAATCAAACCTTAGCCTGTTGCCACTTCTACCGGCACGATTCTGCCGTGTCGAATTCGTTAGCGTCTTCTTCTCTTGTTCTTTCAAAAACCCTGAGGGCTTGAACTTTCTGATCTAAAGATAACATTCGCGTTGTCTCCTCTTCTATAATACGGAAGGGCGTCAACATCTACGACTGCTTCAGAAACTCACCCTGAGCTCGCGTAAATAACCTGCGATCTTTACTAGAACGCTCCATCGTAAGGCGGGTCCTGTCACGGCCGTCAGGAATATTACGTATTTGATATAAATATTACGGAGAGCTTAATCTATAAACACTTTACATAGGAATGTTTTCTAACATGATTTTAATAAAACAAGTCTTTTAAAGCAAATTGACACAACACTCATGACTGTCTTCTGTTTTATTTTCCGAAACAGAACCTGTGGGATGGTTTGATGATTTCAATCAGTAATAATAAAAATTGCGCAGAAATTTAAAAAAAATCACTAACGAACCTGCTCCACCTCCATCCTCGTATCCTTTTCTCTACGTTTCCCTTTTATATTAGTCCCTTCCATCTTACCCCGCTCCACAGCTACACTTCCCTTATCTCAATCTTCCCTCTGCTGATCTACCTGCAGTGACTCGTACAGATTCCTCACCGACACCTCTCTTGGACCTACTTCCTGAGAGAAATCCTTTACCTTTGTTGTCCTTGACCTTAAATCATTAGCCCACCTCTCCTCCACAACGTCTCCCCTAGCTACCCTCTCCTGTAGGTACACTGATTGAGAGAGAGATTTCTTCATTCCTGTCCTCCATTATAAGTCTAATTATCTCCCTAACGCTCGCTATCTCTTCCCTCATCGTCCATACAGTCCTTATACCTATCTCTCTCAGCCATTCTTTTACCTCTTCAAAGAAATGTGAAATAATACGGAATAATCAACAGAAATAAAATTGCGTATTCTATGGATAGAAGTACGTATATATGTCAGACGTACACAAAGATTTAACGATAATGGTACAATAAGGAAACAAACTGTTAGAACAGAGTAAAACGGAACGTCGAAATTAACGAGCAGCCAGCCAGACGGCATCAATTTTATATATCAGGTCATACGGTCATTGTTACTTACTACACTACAATTAATAACGTATCTTGATTATAAATTGCAACTAATAAGAGGCAAACTATAGAAATGTTCAAATACACTAAATACATATAGTTATGGATAAATTATTATTGTATTTATTATGATTATTATTACTTGCGAGCAAAAAAAAAAAAAAAGAAGCAAGATACTCTCTAATAAGAATAATTACGGTAAAATTCTAAAATTTAGTGAGGCCTATCCTAATTTCAACAATATAATTTTAGTAAAAGCCAAATATCTTCAGATATATTTCCCCTACTATCTGCACAAAGTTCTCGTACTACACAAATATTTTCCTATAATAAAATAGGCACACTAATTTCTACTACTACAATAATTCTAAAATGCGTTCAAGCGTACCATTACAAAATGGTATTAAGCCTACTATGCGGAAAAATGAATGAACATTTCCGTTAAATGTTGAAATTCAGAAGAATTGCTCAAGGTCCAAAAAACAAAGCTAAATACACACACACAGATTATTATAATAATAATAATTACTGTCAAATCCTACTATGCTCCAATAGAAGTGTAATCTGTCGTTACCGGTCGTTGAATGCTCAAATATCGAAAGGGTTTACCGTACATGAGAATAACATAGGAATATATCAGGCAAAATATAAGTGCCTGTACCGGTACACTACAATTGTATTCTCAACTGCACTTAGGCTCTTAGTAAGTGAAACAACACAGCTGGAGTGAAACGTACCTGATAGGCCCTAGTTATTTTCAGTTTATTTTTTAATATCTGCGCGGTAAAATAAGAGAGATTTTACCCTACTAGACACATGACACAGATGATAAGCACGTGTGGTACGCTATCCTAGTTATAACAGTAGGACTGGAGTTAAAACTAAATAACTGGTACGTGATACATATCACTGACGTGGTACGCCTGGTCCACCGCAGCGCAGTGCTGGCTTCGATATTGGCTTCAAGTTACGCCAGCGTCTATGGGACTTCTAAACACTTGCGACCAGTTTTACATGTTAAACACCGTAAGAAAACCCCTTAGGCACTAATAAGTTCGACATCTCCACTTGCTTGATTGTCTCCCGTAATAGTCCAGTTTCGACATTAGTATCTTTGTCGGGGCCGATGACCTTCGATGTTAGGCCCCTTAAAACAACAAGCAGCAGTATCTTTGTCACACACACATGGCAACATACATTCCAGATAAAATCGTCATATAAAAGTAGGCCTAAACACAATTTTTGTGGAGCCGGTAAGCAAAATATTACCAACCTGAAATATAATTATTGCAACGTATCAGCACACACACACACACACACACACACACACACACACACACACACACACACATAAGCAGTCACAAATATTAATTATATATTATATTAATTAATTGATCTAAATCCACTAGAGAAAAATATTATCTGAATGTACAGAGGTTGCCAAATTATTAGATTAAACCTTGGAAAATAATATATTTAATTGTCTTAGGCACCTTTACAAATGGAAATTAAACATGCGTGTTCCTCAATACTTTGTATGCATCCCTTTCTTTCAAATAAGCATTTCACCCTTTTGGGCATCCTTTCAGTGAATGTTTGCCAACTGTTTTTGATGTCATTGTCATGGTGCTAAATCCGTTCCAAAGTATCAATCAACCTAATTTTTGTTTCAACAGTAGTTTTCTTGATTTTCTTCTTCACAATAGCCCATAAATTCTCAATGGTGTTCATGTCCAGGCTATTTCCGAGCCACGGAAGCACAGAAAGTTTTTTTTATCACTGAGGAATTAAGTCACTTTCTTGGCTCCATGCCAGGGTGCACCATCATGCATGAATGAATACGCGAGGATTTTCCCCAAACTAATCCCTTACCTGAGGTAAGAGACGCTTCTGAAGGACCTGCTTCATGGTACCCTCCGGTTCCATACACTGGCATCACACTCCAGACCATAACCATTGTTGGGTGTTTTACCGTCTGTTGTGCGCACTGGTGATGAAACTCTCCTTCTGGCCTCCTACGAACGTACTCACTCACTTCGAATATCGATTCATCACTGAATCAAACCTAGAAACACGTTTTCATCTTAGTAATGCATTGCTGGAATTATTACAAGCTATAAAGGTTATTTAATCACAATTTTTACCAGTTTTTGTAAGTTTCCAGTGTACGTTGTTAAACCGATTATAAAAGTAGTTAATTTTTGTATAACTATTGTTTTGCTGTTACATACCTTCATCCAGTCGTCTGTAGACCAATCTTGAAAGCCCTTTGCCGCTTCTAATCTCTTTTTTGCCATACCTGGAGTGATGTTTGCTAGTGTTCTAGCAGATACATCTCTGCCACTACTCTTCGAATTAATTCTTAGACCATTGCTAGTAGCTGAGCGATGCTTTCGTGACATTGAGATCAGTTTTCGTACACCTCTTCCTACCACATATTACTGGCAAACCTCGTCCTTTTCTTCCATTTTCTTAATCCGACTAACATTATTTGCGAAATATTAAGTCTTGTTGCTGTTTCCTGTTGTGTTATTTTCCTTCAGCAAGTATTGTTCTTGCCATCCCAGTTTTCCTTGGCTACGTATCATTTTTCCTCCCCACAACCTTAAAATTATCTTGATGCGTCGATGTTATGCGCTGCCTTCTAATCATGTCGCAAATACAGGTTTAACATACATACATACATACATATATACATACATACATACATACATACATACATACATACATACATAATCATTATAGACTGTTATGCCTTTCAGCGTTCAGTCTGCAAGCCTCTGTGAATTTACTAAACGTCGCCACAATCCTCGATTTGCAACTAGTGTTGTGGCCTCATTTAGTTCTATACCTCTTATCTTTAAATCGTTAGAAACTGAGTCTAACCATCGTCGTCTTGGTCTACCTCTACTTCTCTTACCCTACGTAGCAGAGTCCATTATTCTCCTAGGTAACCTATCCTCCTCCATTCGCCTCACATGACCCCACCACCGAAGCCGGTTTATGCGTACAGCTTCATCCATCGAGTTCATTCCTAAATTAGCCTTTATCTCCTCATTCCGAGTACCCTCCTGCCATTGTTCCCACCTGTTTGTACCAGCAATCATTCTTGCTACTTTCATGTCTGTTACTTCTAACTTATGAATAAGATATCCTGAGTCCACCCAGCTTTCGCTCCCGTAAAGCAAAGTTGGTCTGAAAACAGACCGATATAAAGATAGTTTCGTCAGTGAGCTGACTTCCTTCTTACAGAATACTGTTGATCGCAGCTGCGAGCTCACTGCATTAGCTTTACGACACCTTGATTCAATCTCACTTACTATATTACCATCCTGGGAGAACACGCAACCTAAATACTTGAAATTATTGACCTGTTCTAGCGTTGTATCACCAATCTGACATTCAATTCTGTTGAATTTCTTACCTACTGACATCAATTTAGTCTTCGAGAGGCTAATTTTCATACCATATTCATTGCACCTATCTTCAAGTTCCACGATATTAGACTGTAGGCTTTCGGCACAATCTGCCATTAAGACCAAGTCGTCAGCATAGGCCAGACTGCTTACTACATTTCCACCTAATTGAATCCCTCCCTGCCATTTTATACCTTTCAGCAGATGATCCATGTAAACTACAAACAGCAAAGGTGAAAGATTACAGCCTTGTCTAACCCCTGTATGTACCCTGAACCAAGAACTCATTCTACCATCAATTCTCACCAAAGCCCAATTGTCAACATAAATGCCTTTGATTGCTTTTAATAATCTGCCTTTAATTCCATAGTCCCCCAGTATGGCGAACATCTTTTCCCTCGGTACCCTGTCATATGCTTTCTCTAGATCTACGAAACATAAACACAACTGCCTATTCCTCTCGTAGCATTTTTCAATTACCTGGCGCATACTGAAAATCTGATCCTGACAGCCTCTCTGTGGTCTGAAACCACACTGGTTTTCATCCAACTTCCTTTCAACGACTAATCGCACCCTCCCTTCCAAGATGCCAGTGAATACTTTACCTGGTATACTAATTAGTGAGATACCTCGATAGTTGTTGCAATCCTTCCTGTTCCCTTGCTTATAGATAGGGGCAATTACAGCTTTCGCCCAATCTGAAGGTACCTTACCAACACTCCACGCTAATTTTACTACTCTATGAAGCCATTTCATCCCTGCCTTCCCACTATACTTCACCATTTCAGGTCTAATTTCATCTATTCCTGCTGCCTTAAGACAATGGAGTTTATTTACCATCCTTTCCACTTCCTCAAGCATAATTTCACCAACATCATTTTCCTCCTCCCCATGAGCTTGGCTGGTCGCAATACCACCAGGATGATTTGCTTTTACATTGAGAAGAAGGTCGAAATATTCCCTCCACCTCTCCAGTGATTCCCTGGGATCTATTATGAGTTCACCTGAATTACTCAAAACACTGTTCATTTCCTTTTTCCCTCCCTTCCTAGGATTCTTTATTACTGTCCAGAAAGGTTTCCCTGCTGCTTGACCTACCCTTTCCAGGTTGTTACCAAATTCTTCCCATGACTTCTTTTTGGATTCAAGAACTATTTGTTTCGCTCTGTTTCTTTCATCTACATATAACTCCCTGTCTGCCTCGGCCCTTGTTTGGAGCCATTTCTGATAAGCCTTCTTTTTACGTTTACAAGCTGCTCTCACTTCATCATTCCACCAAGATGTTCGCCTTTTCCCATCTTTACACACAGTTGTTCCTAGGCATTCCCTTCCTGTTTCTACTACAGCATCCCTATCTGCCACCCATTCACTTTCTATATCCTGAACCTGCTTACTGTCTACTGTTCGAAACTTTTCACTAATCATATCCACGTACTTCCGTCTAATTTCCTCGTCCTGGAGATTTTCTACCCTTATTCGTTTGCAGACAGATTTCACTTTCTCTACCTTAGGCCTACAGATACTTAGTTCACTACATATCAGATAGTGGTCTGTATCATCGAAAGATCCCCAGAAAACTCGTACATTCCTAACAGATTTCCTGAATTCGAATTCTGTTAAGATATAGTCTATTATGGATCTGGTACCCCTAGCCTCCCATGTGTAGCAGTGAATAGCCTTATGCTTGAAGAATGTATGCATAACAGCTAAACCCATACTAGCACAGAAGTCCAGCAAACGCTTCCCATTCCCATTAGCTTCCATATCTTCCCCACATTTACCAATCACCCTTTCGTATCCTTCAGTTCTATTTCCAACTCTTGCATTGAAATCGCCCATTAGCACTATTCTATCCTTGCTGTTGACCCTGACCACGATGTCACTCAATGCTTCATAAAACTTGTCCACTTCATCCTCATCTGCACCTTCACATGGTGAATACACGGACACAATTCTAGTCCTAATTCCTCCAACTGACAAATCTACCCACATCATTCGCTCATTTACGTGCCTAACAGAAACTATGTTCCATGCAATGGTATTCCTGATAAAGAGCCCTACCCCAGACTCTGCCCTTCCCTTTCTAACACCTGTCAAGTACACTTTATAATCTCCTATCTCTTCCTCGTTCTCTCCCCTTACCCGAATATCACTTACTCCTAGCACATCCAGATGCATCCTCTTTACTGACTCAGCCAGTTCTAACTTCTTTCTTCCATAAGCCCCATTAATATTGATAGCTCCCCATCGAATTCCATTTCGTTCGCCAAGTTGTTTCCAAGGAGTCCCTCGCCTGTCAAATGGGAGTGGGACTCCGTTACTCCCATAGGTCCGAGGCTTGTTTAAAATGTTCTGAGCTCGGTCGAATCATGAAGCAGGATGCTACCCTACTTGCACATAGTCCAAGTGTGGATCTCTCCTATTACGGGTTATGGACCACCGGTGGATTGTATAGTCCTAGCCGCTTGAGCACAAGGAGGGCCAGGACTCAGAATATGTCCGAGATGCCCACTCCCATTCCATAGCAACTGGTATTCCGACTCTCAGGACCACTTACTAGGCCACTCAGCCGTTGCCCATGGTTCACGAACTAGGACGTGACTACAGTAACCCACAAACATGAACCATATACAGGTTTAATATAGCTTTAAGTATGTCAGCATAAAGCACCAGAGCTCTGCCCATGGAATTAAGTGACAATAGTAACTAAACAAACAATAAATTATTTGTTAATTTCAAACAAACAATCACATGTGCACAGAACTAAATACTGTCCTTGAGACAGCGGGCAATCAATTGTAACAGTGTTGCCTAAGTATGTGGCAGAGAATCTTAAAAACATAACCCAAGTTCCCCTATATCATTGTAACAAAAATAAATATGTTTGGAATCGAACAAGTAGTAGTCACGAGGTGGTGGCGATTTGGCGTCGAGTTTTGACGTAAAGAGGAGGCATTTATTTATCGAAAAGTGCGAAATCTTATCTGTTCAGTAAGATTGTTTTGATTGGAATGCATACATATCAGTACTTTATAATGAGCATAAAGACATACATATTGGCAACCCGCAGGCCTGTCGTTTTGTGTTCTCCATAAAATGTCATATTTGTATATTATAAATTAACTCTTGTAGTTGTCCTCAGACTGTCTACGTAGGCATGTTCACGTGGTCTTGTGCACTACAGAAGACACACGAGGGATAAAATATATGTTAATTTTGAAAATGAATGACTTTCGATGCAAAATTGTCAAGTGATTAATTTACATTAGCTTATAAATGCTCAACTAATTAGATCATTTGTTATAAAGTATATCGCGTGTTTTTAAAGGAACCTGGGACACATTTTCTTATTTTCCACAATTTCACAATGAAATTTTTATGGAATATGTAGGACTATTATGGAAAGAATATATCTTTATTTCAGCTTAATATCCTTATTAGTTTATGAGATATGGTGTACTTTGTGTTTATGACACTCGCAAAACAGGCAACTTTCAAAAAGTTCCCTGCGGGATGGATTTTTACCTGAGAGTTTAAAAACTTGTGAAATGATTCTTCCTTATAACATTAAAAAACTCTAGGATGGAATTTTTGATTCACCCTATATTGCTCAATTAACTCCTGTTTCAAATTTTTAATTTTATTTCATGTAATTTTCCACTAATTTTCTGTACATTTTGCCTCATAAAATGAGTATATTGAAGAAGAATGCAAAATCCATCCTACAATTTCTTTGTTAGGTCACATAGAAGCTACACACCAACTTTGGTAAATATAGGTTTAGATTTGACCCGCATGGAACACTGCAGGTTACAAAAAATTGTGTTTTGAGTTAAATGTATTTTAGTTCTAAAACCATTCAAAATTTTCATAATGGATTTTCCAAATCTCTTAAAATTCACCAGTACTATACCTCCTACCCTCTTGCTTCTTCTTGGCTTCCTCCCTGTGCACCTTGAGGATTTTCAGATTTTTTCCTGGCTGTTTTCTTTTGTTGTGTGACTGAACGCTGACTGTCAAATTTTCTTCTTTCATCTCTTTGTGTAGCATGTTTGGTGGATACTGGTGAAAGTTTATAATTCCTTACAGCCATTTTCATTTCTTGTGTTGCACTGCATCACATGTATTCTGAAACTGCATTAGAAACAGTTATTCCAAGTCTTTTTGAGGACACAAAGGTCTCTTTTGGGCACTTTTTCCATTTACATGCATGAAGACTTTCATTGCATTTTGAGTAGCCCCTCTACAACATCTAGACAGAAGTTCTGTTGATGTCAGCCTTTGGTATACAGGCACAATTTTTAGCAGCATTGCAGTTGTGAATTAAACTGACATTTTTTTGTGGGTTTTGAGGGGTTTGTCCTGTTGCGATACTCTTGTTGTAGAAGCACCATGATTCGGGTCCTAAGAGGCATTTCTTATGCTTAGGATCTTCATCTGTGGAGGAGTAATGTTATAGTGGGGCATATATTGCAGATTTCATATTATCTACTGAGGGAATATTTGGACATATTGCCTGCCTATATTAATTTTTTAGCTTCACAATAGTTGCTTCTTTCAAACTTCCAGGCCCCCTTCCACCAAGTGCAGTTCCTTTTACTTTCCACTCTTTCACCAAATTCCTGAAACCAGTCCCCATCCTTTTGGCAACATGGTTAATCCACTCTTCTTTCTTCAATTGTACATCTGGTCAATATACTGCTTCATTTGAAAGGTGGAGAAATGTTTTGGCATCCCCATCAGAAAGCACAGTTGTGTAGTGCATGCCACATTCTTCCACTGATCTTTTCCATAAAATATCAGCTGCAAATACTTCCATTGCTACAGATGATCCCTCATAATTCCTGGAGCATTTCCCCACATGCTTTATGACCGTCCAGCCATATATTATATTCTGGAGAATCATCACCCAGTTCATGAGCAGTTACAACACACATCTGACAATATTTAGATAACACATGGTAATCTATAACTAATCCACTCAGAATGTCAATCACTATGCCAACGCCATAGAGAGATGTATGGCCACGCTTGTGCCATGTTCCATCAAATGATACAGCAATGTCAAGCACTTGTTTACCTACATTGGATGGATCTACTTCCTCATGATTTGATATAATATTCACTAACAATTTCCCACAACCTTGCTTGCAATTCACGAAACTGACCAAAACAAACCCAATAGTAAACAAGGAAGTGTATAAGCTGATGTCAGGCTGTCCACTAACTTATTAAATATATGCATTTGGTTACAACTCTCAAACATATTAAAATACTACTTATATAAATACATATAATTTTTTCAAGTCAAACATGTCACTAGAATGGATATAATTTTAAACATGTTCTAAAATATAAAGTTTTATGCTGACTAAATTGTAGGTTGAAGTAGTTCATAACATAGCCAACAGATGGCAGTATATATTCCAATATTCAAGAATTGCTCTACATAACAAAAGTGGTTTTGTGCCGCTGTGACTATTTTTGACGTAGTTACAGCCGTTTCAAAGTGGCTCTGCACGGTCATTTGTTTCTCCACCACGCCCCCTTTTCTCTGTATGCTTGGCTATCCGTGTCCCTTCTGTTAGCATTAATTCCCTCTTTACAGTAGCACTGATATGACACAATTCTTGAATATTGGAATATTGTGTAATTGATACCATTAAATATCTCAAGTGTGCTACGTCGATAAGCCGCCATTTTATTCCGGTTTACGATAATCGAGAGCAAAGAAGCTTTTCTCGCTACGAGGAATTCTCAGAAGTCAAAAGACCAAAAGTCAAAGAATATACACAGCGATGACTCCAAAGAAGACGGAAATTCAGACGAAAGAGAATTGCGGTTCCTGCAAACAGGAATTTGATGGAAATTCTGCAGCCGTAAAATGTGATGGAGCATGTTCGCTCTGGTAGCATAAAAATTATACAGGACTTAAACAAGGAGAATTTGACATGCTGAGCAAAACCAGCACTAATCTAATGTGGATGTGCGGAGACTGCAGAGCCATATTAGAAGAAATGAAATACAAGAGAGACACGACTCAAGAGATCATAGAGAAAATAGAAGGGATAGCGATAAACAACCCCAAAATAGAGGAATTATCAAGGAAAATAGAGAAAATTACTGATTTCATCCAAAAATATTGAACATGACATTAGATAAAACACATCTGAAAGGAACAATACAAAACCAACTCAGACAGTGAGAAAGGGAAAAAGAATAACCACATCCCCAACACAAATAGTACGATTTCTGAACACAGAGAAGAAGCAATTGCTGAAAAGGAAATACCGACTCCACCTCAAATACAGAACAGCCCGAAAATTAACCTGGATAACAAGCAACACTCAAACGGAAACATAGAAGAGGAAAGAAACAAAGAGGGTTGGAGAGAAGTAAGGAATGGAAGAACACTACCCAGAAGAAACCAACAAGAAGCACTGATTGGTACGAATCAACATGAGGACGAACTACGCGCAGCCGAAAAGACTGCCTGGCTCTTCCTGGGAAGGATAAATTCAAATTTCACACAGGAGACAGTCAAGAAATTGAAAATAGGTGCAATGAGTATGGTATGAAAATCAGCCTCTCGAAGACTAAATTGGCGTCAGTATGTAAGAAATTCAACAGAATTGAATGTCATATTGGTGATACAAACCTAGAACAGGTCGATAATTTCAAGTATTTAGGTTGTGTGTTCTCCCAGGATGGTAATATAGTAAGTGAGGTTGAATCAAGGTGTCGTAAAGCTAATGCAGTGAGCTCGCAGTTGCGATAAACAGTATTCTGTAAGAAGGAAGTCAGCTCCCAGACGAAACTATCTTTACATCGGTCTGTTTTCAGACCAACTTTGCTTTACGGGAGCGAAAGCTGGATGGACTCAGCATATCGTATTCAAAAGTTAGAAGTAACAGACATGAAAGTAGCAAGAATGATTGCTGGTACAAACAGGTGGGAACAATGGCAGGAGTGTGCTCGGAATGAGGAGATAAAGGCTAATTTAGGAATGAACTCGATGGATGAAGCTGTACGCATAAACCGGCTTCGGTGGTGGGGTCATGAGAGGCGAATGGAGGAGGATAGGTTACCTAGGAGAATAATGGGCTCTGCTATGGAGGGTAAGAGAAGGAGAGGTAGACCAAGACGATGATGGTTAGACTTAGTTTCTAACGATTTAAAGATAAGAGGTATAGAACTAAATGAGGCCGCAACACTAGTTGCAAATCGAGGATTGTGGCGACGTTCAGTAAATTCACAGAGGCTTGCAGACTGAACGCTGAAAGGCCTAACAGTCTATAATGATAGTGTATGTACGTATGTATCTTTTACTTCATTTCTACAACGTCATCGCACAGTGTCCCGGCGAGGTCACCGCTGTCCAAGAACAAATCGGCGATCCTGTTCCACATATATTGCTTAATTTGCCCAAGTATTTATCTAGTATCATAACTAAAAGGAAATCTCCCCAAGAAAGGACATGTCTGATAATCGTCTGGCAAAGATATCCACCAAATGTTCGAAATTTCTTGATTCTGAATCCCCTTGTGATATCAGCAATAATCAGTTCACCAACAGGCATCAATCCGATGATTCTAAATCTGAAGTGTTTAAAACAACGAATATGGAACCTAAAACGGAACTTGGCAAGGGAAACGAAACGATTCAGTTAGAGAAGGCTGAAGTTCCTGTTCTGCTAAGTGAACTTGGTAGGTTGAAACAGAGACTTTCAGGACAATTTGCCTGTCAGCGTAAAGAACGGCTATCTAGGAAACAAAAAGTTATTGTGAACACTCTGTTGCAAAAGTGTCAGAAAAAGTATCCCAAAGGGGTGAGGTATGAGAGTGAAATTCTCTTAGACAGTTTCTCGCTACACGTTAAATCACCCAAGTGTTATAGACACTGCCTGAAACACGGTTTGCTGACCCTTCCATCTGAGGTGCACTTAAGGAGGTTGTCAAAGGGTTTAAAATGCATTTGATGCCATTAAAGACTACTATATTGAAGAAATAGATGAGAATAAAAAGACAGGGATTGCCTTTTTTGATGAGGTGAAACTAACAGAAGGTGTACAGTTTAATGGGTCCTCTTCGTTCATATATGGATTTGTGGACTTCGGTAATGTAACAACTGAAGACCAGTGTAAAGTTTTGGCTGACCATGCCCTTGTTTTTTATGCTTGTATATCTCTTACAGAGTTGCGTAGCGTTCACATGTGATGGCAGCCAATGAAACAAACAGACCTGGAGGCATTTTACAAATATCAGGAAATAAAGGGTATAATAAGTGTTGTTTCTTTAACCCTATTAATGGAAGTAGAATAGTATGGGCTTTTTCAGATGCGGTACACATTTTAATATGTATATGCAACCACTTCCATGACAAGCGTGCTGTCGTGTTTGATATAGACACAGGGTACTATCGCTCTTATGAACTTGTACATAATACTGACAATCCATCAGAACACGCTGGTCTAAAGAAATGCTGTAAATTGCCTTTTGCGCATATACATCTAACCTCCTTCCAGCGAATGAACGCCGACTTGTCTTTCTGTTATTTAGCACTGGCATGGCAAATGACATACCTTTTTTAATATACTGGCATTCCAGGTTTTGAAGACGGTGGAGCGACTGAAGGATTCACGGAGGTGTTGAATGGTATGTCTGCTGCTTTAAATTCCACCCACCATCATTTACTTTGAGGAAAGGTTCGAAACCCAATCAAATTTTACCAGACATGTCTGTAGTCCTAAATAATTGAGATAGTAGTTTCTCTTCCCACAGAACATTGGAATTATTGAGAGTTACTATTCAGAGCACACTGGAAATTACTCTTCATGTGTGGGGTCAAGGTTTAAACTATGTACTGAGACGCAAATCTAATCAGGATCCACTAGAGAGACATTTTGGCATCATGCGATCACTGACCTGTCATCACCATCCTTCAACAGTTGATTTCTTGCACTTTCACATGTTGCAATCTATTTCTGTTCCAGTAATTTTATCAAAGGGAGGGATTTGTGAACTAAAGACAGAAACTGCCTTAACATCAATTGTCAACCAGATCAGAATTCTGGCAAAGAAGACTCAGATTGAAAATAGGGACATAAAAACATCAGTGTTGGGAAGTTTAGAGGAAGGATTGTTTTTGAAAGTGGTTGTGAAAGTCTTTCAGTATAAGGAGAAAATCCACCCATCAGTGCCCTTGCTAGTATTAAAAGATGTTTGGCTTACAATTTAGCTGGTTACATTGTACACCAGGCCCGTAGTTTTTGGAAGTGTGCTTCTTGTGTTGACGTTATAAAGACATCAGCAGTCACAACTAATTCTTTTGCCGTCTTTACGAACTTACGGGATTGTGGCTCTCAGCTGGAAAAACTATTTGTGCCACGGTTCAGAGGCATATTTAATGTCTTGCTTCAGACAGAAGAGACAATAAGAGCTCACCTCTCACCTCCCCCTGGTTTCAGGGGTGACTCTTTTTATGGTTGGTCGGAGTACATTGCAATTCAACGTTCAGGCTTGGGGTGTAATGAACAACGTGCCATGGACACTGCACCTAAACTGATCTTTCACTACATGAAGTGTCGTTTCTACCTCATGATTAACTAACTCCGGAAGGAACTGAACTCAGGTCGAATGTCAAAGTCTACCAGGAAATTTTCTAAGGTATCGATCTAAAGGTAAGAATTAAAAGAAAGAATATGATCCCACAGCTTTTCTTACACACGTTATTCTCTCATCAATTTATATATTTTCCCCTTTTTTGCATGATGAGTTTATGCTGCGCTTAATATAAGATTGGCCTACATAACCTTGTGATGTGGTATTTTATTCGTATCCAGTTGATTTGCACCCAGTTTTCTACAATTCTTTACATGCTTTAACATCATCCTTATTCTAACAGTATTGTTTTTGCTTCATGAAATGGAATGGCTGTGTTGTTGTTCTTATTTATCAAGTGAATTCCATCAGCACTTATACTTAGGATCCAGTTCCCTCAAGAACAAACTTGCCCTACAGATTTGATAACTTGATTTCAGGTCACGAGAGAGTGATACCTGAAGAACTTAATTTACTATTCATCGGAAACTGTTGATATCATCATTATCATCATCATCATCATCTCAGTTCTCTGATTTCTTGAGAGCTGTATGCATTCTTACTGCTGTTCCTGAATGATTGAACTGCAGAGGTGGCCAAATTATTAGACTAAAGGTCTAAAAATTCGTTATTCAATTTAGCTGAGTACACATTTTTATATACTGGTTGTGCGCACAAATGTGCAGAGTACTCCAAAATAAATAATTTAAATATTATTTCTATTAATACTTAGTTTTGCGTATTCACTTATGGTTTTTGTTCGCTTTGTACACAGTTCGATGTGGAAACACAGTTGGCATATACAAGTCTTCATCGGATTGTGGTACACCTTGTTTTTGCAGAGGTGATGATAGAAGCCGTGCACTGACAGTCTCGTTAGTACATGTCGCATCTCGAAGTTTGCTGACGTCGATCATCGCACCCGTGCTGTAGAATTCTGGCCAAATTTCTAGGTGGCGGTCCCTTAAACTTTGTAATTCTTGTTCTGCTGCTACGGTAGATGGGAGCACGAAGGTTGTTTTCAAATCCTCTAGCTGAAATGATTCTCTAGCTAGTACATATGTTAGGCGGGATCTTGTTGTTTTGGATACACCGAAAGCTCTTTTCAGGAAGCATGCTTTAACTCTTTCCAATGTAGCTAGGTTTTTCCTGGTGAGGTCAGGCCATATAATTTCAATGCCATATGTTAGGATAGGAATAATCTTTGCCTCGAATAGTTTCATTGCTGTTTCCAAGCTAAGTGCTTGTATATGCTTGATGTTATGTATTGCTAGGATAGCTTGCGCAGCCCTTTCTGTTATGTAGGGAAAACTTCATGCAATCTTTATTCATTATTCTAAGGCTTTTGATACTATCTGTTACCGTGTTTTAGCGGTAGTTATGCGTAAAAGAAGGTGCGGGTGTGAATGGGTTTCAAGCTACGAAAGTATAGTGCATGTAAAATTAATTTAAAATTTAACAAGGTTATATTTCCTTTTCAAAAACAAAGCAATAACAGACATGGCAGGTACAATGTAGCAAAACAAGGGGAGTTACAATATTTACAGGTTTTGGGCTTCACGCCCTGACTTCAGCGATCAGCTCAGTTTTACCACAAACACAAGTTTTAACAGAGGGGCAGAAAACCCCATTCATCCCTAGGAGCCCCTGGCTCCGAATTACACAGAAAAGCCTCCACGAGGCATATGACACTCCATTTCAAAAGAGCGATCCGCTCTCAAAATTTAAGCCTCTCAAAGGCCACACCAAACTCTACCTTCAAGCTGTCCTCTAAGGACGTATTCACAGGGGTAAAATACCCAACCTACTGAGGTCTATTGAATGAAAAAGAAGGTTGATTACATGACCTCTAAAATAACAATTTGAGAGGAGGCTAACCGCACTCCTGATACACTTTGTTTAAGACCTACTTGGCACTAGGCCGTTAATACAAGGGCTAATCCCATACTACGGAGGTGACTTCAGAAAATAACAATTTACATTACATCACGGAAGAATTGGTTTGAGAAAATAAGTCCACCTCAAAACAATATGAGTGGGAACTCGAGAGGGTTAGCACTCTCTATCCCAATATGTGGTTTAGAAGATAGGATAGGTACCAGTAGTCTTTACATTTTAAAGGAAGGTTACATGGTGGAAGGCCTAGAACCCGCCCCGAAGATTAAACTGCTGAGCAAGCAAAGAAAGAAGTTATTACTTGGCCATTACCTTGTTGTAGACGCCGCCGAAGAAAGAGGCGCTTCCCGCCTCCTGCTATGTACTTAATACACTGAAAGATGGAACAGAAGTGGCCCGGAGACCCCAAAATCAGCAGTTTATATCCTCTCACGGAAGATTCTAGGCGTTAGGGGAAAGAAAACACCCTCCCACAAAAATTTTATTGGCTAGGGAAAAGAAACCCCTACATAGAGGAAGAAGAAACACATTATTGGTGGAAAATTAATTAAAGAAATTCGGGATTGGCTAGATCCAAAATAAGGGGAAAAAGAGGGGTATACAGCCAACTTAAACAATGACAGAAAGAAATTTAACCAAGAACAAACTCTTGAAATAAAAATTTCTCCAACAAAATAGTTCTTTGATTTCGCACTAGGTTGCACTATTGTAATTCTTCAGTAGTGTCCTCTAGAAGAGAAAGTTCACACTTCTTACTTCAAGCGAGACAAAAACACATCAAAAGTGACACAGTTCAAAAACTCAAAATTTTCCACGTGGTGACATCTTCTGAGAAAGTAGAGAATTAATAGAATAGATAAAGTTCAACCTTCCTCCAGAAGAGGAGTTTCAACTGGCGCAACTTTTAAATAAACGGTGTAGAGGTGTACCGCCCGGTACACTATCAATAGAGTTATCGTATTAGAGAAGTTGCGTAAGATCATCGGGCCTAGTTTTTATCTACTTCCAGTCATTAAGAATCTCCTTACAGACAACTGGGTAGAGATTAGTAATGGCATCACTAAGTCATATCCGATACTTCAAACCATCGGCGTCCTTCAAGGCGACCCCCTAAGCCCATTGCTTTTCATTGCCGCCACAGCTGACATTGTACAAAGAGTAGATTCAGAAAATGTCAATATTCTCATGTATGCAGATGACATGGTTCTGACGTTAACTTCTCAGTTAGATTTGCAGACTACTTTTAATAAAGTTACTAAATGGGCATTAGAGAACCAGCTGAGGTTAAATGAAAATAACACTGTCTCTCTGACCTTCAGAAAAGGAGGAAAACGTGGAACATTCTTAATCAATGACCAGCAACTAAAGTCAGTCACAAATTTTAAGTACCTAGGAGTCACTTTTCAAACATCGGAGAACGTGATCTCTTTACTTGTAAAAGACGGGCTAAATGCTGCCATAAAATCCATTAACGACATCAGATCTTTGAGCCATCTCTCACTTTCATGTGCCATCGAATTATTTCATCTTAAGGTTAGTCCTGTAGCCAGCTATGGATTAGAAAATATAGGGATATATCTTGGAAAGAGGCAGCTACGTAGTACAGAGAAGGGGAAAGCATTCTATTTAAAGAAAGTACTTTGCCTGTCAAAGTAAACTCCATCACGCCTCGTATACCAACCGTCGAGGGAATTATTCTTTGTGGAAGAGCTGCTCCCGGCCACCCCAGCGTACAAGGAATTCCTACAAGAGCTTCAACAAAAGAGAGACACCATATGGTGGGATGCGATGATCAAGCGCAACTGGACTCAAGGAGGTTATGAGTTGAGACACGTTTCACCAACGCCTGTGTATTAAAGCGAGCTTCCATGAGCCAAGTCCGGACTGCAGGCGAACTCTGTGAACGCTATCACGTACTTAAGTGTAAACTGAGAATAGAGATCTTAACAAAATTCTGTACAGACGACCGCTCATAAGAATTTTGTCCATGCACATTTGTGCGCAATAAATCATTTATTAATACATGCTATTGACGAAGATGAACTTCTTGTTTTATTCATTATGCTAATTCTGAACTCCGTTCAGTTTTTGCTAATTACAATTGGGATAACGCACACAATAGAAATGTAGTTGAAAGTAGGCGAAAAGCCTTTTGTTAGAGGTGTGTCGGTCTTGGCGTACCGGTAGGAGTCACCTATTCTCAGAATGGAGCAGTGACAACCTGCTCCAGGATCCTCTTCTCTACCGGTCCACTGTTACTCTGACAGTCTTGCACTGCGACTCGCAGTTTGCTGCTACCGGCCCACTGCTACTGTGACAGTCTCGCAGTGCGACTCGCAGTTTGCTGCTACCGGTCCACTGCTACTGTAACAGTCTAGCACTGCGACTCGCAGTTTGCTGCTACCGGTCCACTGCTACTGTGACAGTCTTGCACTGCGACTCGCAGTTTGCTGCTACCGGCCCACTGCTACTGTAACAGTCTTGCGCTGCGACTCGCAGTTTGCTGCTACCGGTCCACTGCTACTGTGACAGTCTCGCAGTGCGACTCGCAGTTTGCTGCTACCGGTCCACTGCTACTGTAACAGTCTAGCACTGCGACTCGCAGTTTGCTGCTACCGGTCCACTGCTACTGTGACAGTCTTGCACTGCGACTCGCAGTTTGCTGCTACCGGCCCACTGCTGTCTGCTACTGTAACAGTCTTGCGCTGCGACTCGCAGTTTGCTGCTATCGGTCCACTGCTACTGTGACACTCTTGCGATGCGACTCGCAGTTTGCTGCTGCCGGTCCACTGCTGCTGTGACAGTGTTGCGCTGCGACTCGCAGTTTGCTGCTATCGGTCCACTCCTACTGTGACACTCTTGCGATGCGACTCGCAGTTTGCTGCTACCGGTCCACTGCTACTGTGACAGTGTTGCGCTGCGACTCGCAGTTTGCTGCTGCCGGTCCACTGCTACTGTAACAGTGTTGCCATGCGACTCGCAGTTTGCTGCTACCGCTCCACTGCTACTGTAACAGTGTTGCGATGCGACTCGCAGTTTGCTGCTACCGGTCCACTGCTACTGTGACAGTGTAGCGCTGCGACTCGCAGTTTGCTGCTACCGGTCCACTGCTGCTGTGACAGTCCTGCGCTGCGACTCGCAGTTTGCTGCTACCGGCCCACTGCTACTGAGACAGTGTAGCGTTGCGACTCGCAGTTTGCTGCTACCGGTCCACTGCTACTGTGACAGTGTAGCGCTGCGACTCGCAGTTTGCTCCTACCGGTCCACTGCTGTCTGCTACTGTGACAATGTAGCGCTGCGACTCGCAGTTTGCTGCTACCGGTCCACTGCTACTGTGACAGTCTTGCGCTGCGACTCGCAGTTTGCTGCTACCGGTCCACTGCTACTGTGACAGTGTAGCGCTGCGACTCGCAGTTTGCTGCTACCGGTCCACTGCTACTGTGACAGTCTTGCGCTGCGACTCACAGTTTGCTGCTACCGGTCCACTGCTACTGTGACAGTCTCACAGTGCGACTCGCAGTTTGCTGCTACCGGCGCACTTCTATTGTGACAGTCTTGCGCTGCGACTCGCAGTTTGCTGCTACCGGTCCAATGCTACTGTGACAGTCTTGCGCTGCGACTCGCAGTTTGCTGTTACCGCTCCACTGGGACTGTGACAGTGTAGCGTTGCGACTCGCAGTTTGCTGCTACCGGTCCACTGCAACTGTGACAGTGTAGCGTTGCGACTCGCAGTTTGCTGCTACCTGTCCACTGCTACTGTGACAGTGTAGCGTTGCGAATCGCAGTTTGCTGCTACCGGTCCACTGCTACTGTGACAGTGTAGCGCTGCGACTCGCAGTTTGCTGCTACCGGTCCACTGCTACTGTGACAGTGTAGCGTTGCGACTCGCAGTTTGCTGGTACCGGTCCACTGCTACTGTGACAGTGTAGCGTTGCGACTCGCAGTTTGCTGCTACCGGTCCACTGCTACTGTGACAGTGTAGCGTTGCGACTCGCAGTTTGCTGCTACCGGTCCACTGCTACTGTGAGAGTGTAGCGCTGCGACTCGCAGTTTGCTGCTACCGGTCCACTGCTACTGTGACACTCTTGCGCTGCGACTCTGAGTTTGCTGCTACCGGTCCACTGCTACTGTAACAGTGTTGCCATGCGACTCGCAGTTTGCTGCGACCGGTCCACTGCTACTGTGACAGTGTAGCGTTGCGACTCGCAGTTTGCTGCTACCGGTCCACTGCTACTGTGACAGTGTAGCGTTGCGACTCGCAGTTTGCTGCTACCGGTCCACTGCTACTGTGAGAGTGTAGCGCTGCGACTCGCAGTTTGCTGCTACCGGTCCACTGCTACTGTGACACTCTTGCGCTGCGACTCTGAGTTTGCTGCTACCGGTCCACTGCTACTGTAACAGTGTTGCCATGCGACTCGCAGTTTGCTGCGACCGGTCCACTGCTGCTGTGACAGTGTTGCCACGCGACTCGCAGTTTGCTGCTACCGGTCCACTGCTACTGTGGCAGTCTTGCGCTGCGACTCGCAGTTTGCTGCCTCCGGTCCACTGCTACTGTGACAGTCTTGCGCTGCGACTCGCAGTTTGCTGCTACCGGTCCACTGCTACTGTGACAGTGTAGCGTTGCGACTCGCAGTTTGCTGCTACCGGTCCACTGCTGCTGTGACAGTGTTGCCATGCGACTCGCAGTTTGCTGCTACCGGTCCACTGCTACTGTGGCAGTCTTGCGCTGCGACTCGCAGTTTGCTGCCTCCGGTCCACTGCTACTGTGACAGTCTTGCGCTGCGACTCGCAGTTTGCTGCTACCGGTCCACTGCTACTGTGACAGTCTTGCGGTGCGACTCACAGTTTGCTGCTACCGGTCCACTGCTACTGTGACAGTCTTGCACTGCGACTCGCAGTTTGCTGCTACCGGCCCACTGCTGTCTGCTACTGTGACAGTCTTGCGCTGCGACTCGCAGTTTGCTGCTATCGGTCCACTGCTACTGTGACACTCTTGCGATGCGACTCGCAGTTTGCTGCTGCCGGTCCACTGCTGCTGTGACAGTGTTGCGCTGCGACTCGCAGTTTGCTGCTATCGGTCCACTGCTACTGTGACACTCTTGCGATGCGACTCGCAGTTTGCTGCTGCCGGTCCACTGCTACTGTGACAGTGTTGCGCTGCGACTCGCAGTTTGCTGCTACCGGTCCACTGTTACTGCGACAGTCTTGCGCTGCGACTCGCAGTTTGCTGCTACCGGTCCACTGCTACTGTAACAGTGTTGCCATGCGACTCGCAGTTTGCTGCTACCGCTCCACTGCTACTGTAACAGTGTTGCGATGCGACTCGCAGTTTGCTGCTACCGGTCCACTGCTACTGTGAGAGACTTGCGCTGCGACTCGCAGTTTGCTGCTACCGGTCCACTGCTACTGTGACAGTCCTGCGCTGCAACTCGCAGTTTGCTGCTACCGGCCCACTGCTACTGTGACAGTGTAGCGTTGCGACTCGCAGTTTGCTGCTACCGGTCCACTGCTACTGTGACAGTGTAGCGCTGCGACTCGCAGTTTGCTCCTACCGGTCCACTGCTGTCTGCTACTGTGACAATGTAGCGCTGCGACTCGCAGTTTGCTGCTACCGGCGCACTGCTACTGTGACAGTCTTGCGCTGCGACTCGCAGTTTGCTGCTACCGGTCCACTGCTACTGTGACAGTGTTGCCATGCGACTCACAGTTTGCTGCTACCGGTCCACTGCTACTGTGACAGTGTAGCGCTGCGACTCGCAGTTTGCTGCTACCGGTCCACTGCTACTGTGACAGTCTTGCGCTGCGACTCACAGTTTGCTGCTACCGGTCCACTGCTACTGTGACAGTCTCGCAGTGCGACTCGCAGTTTGTTGCTACCGGTCCACTGCTACTGTGACAGTGTTGCCATGCGACTCGCAGTTTGCTGCTACCGGTCCACTGCTGCTGTGACAGTGTTGCGCTGCGACTCGCAGTTTGCTGCTGCCGGTCCACTGCTATTGTGACAGTCTTGCGCTGCGACTCGCAGTTTGCTGCTACCGGTCCACTGCTACTGTGACAGTGTTGCCATGCGACTCGCAGTTTGCTGCTACCGGTCCACTGCTACTGTGACAGTGTTGCCATGCGACTCGCAGTTTGCTGCCTCCGGTCCACTGCTACTGACAGTCTTGCGCTGCGACTCGCAGTTTGCTGCTACCGGTCCACTGCTACTGTGACAGTCTTGCGCTGCGACTCGCAGTTTGCTGCTACCGGTCCACTGCTACTGTGACAGTCTTGCGCTGCGACTCGCAGTTTGCTGCTACCGGTCCACTGCTACTGTGACAGTGTAGCGTTGCGATTCGCAGTTTGCTGCTACCGGTCCACTGCTGCTGTGACAGTGTTGCCATGCGACTCGCAGTTTGCTGCTACCGGTCCACTGCTACTGTGGCAGTCTTGCGCTGCGACTCGCAGTTTGCTGCCTCCGGTCTACTGCTACTGTGACAGTCTTGCGCTGCGACTCGCAGTTTGCTGCTACCGGTCCACTGCTAATGTGACAGTGTAGCGTTGCGACTCGCAGTTTGCTGCTACCGGTCCACTGCTGCTGTGACAGTGTGGCCATGCGACTCGCAGTTTGCTGCTACCGGTCCACTGCTACTGTGGCAGTCTTGCGCTGCGACTCGCAGTTTGCTGCCTCCGGTCCACTGCTACTGTAACAGTCTTGCGCTGCGACTCGCAGTTTGCTGCTACCGGTCCACTGCTACTGTGACAGTCTTGCGGTGCGACTCACAGTTTGCTGCTACCGGTCCACTGCTACTGTGACAGTGTTGCGCTGCGACTCGCAGTTTGCTGCTACCGGTCCACTGTTACTGCGACAGTCTTGCGCTGCGACTCGCAGTTTGCTGCTACCGGTCCACTGCAACTGTAACAGTGTTGCCATGCGACCCGCAGTTTGCTGCTACCGCGCCACTGCTACTGTAACAGTGTTGCGATGCGACTCGCAGTTTGCTGCTACCGGTCCAGTGCTACTGTGAGAGTCTTGCGCTGCGACTCGCAGTTTGCTGCTACCGGTCCGCTGCTACTGTGACAGTCCTGCGCTGCAACTCGCAGTTTGCTGCTACCGGCCCACTGCTACTGTGACAGTGTAGCGTTGCGACTCGCAGTTTGTTGCTACCGGTCCACTGCTACTGTAACAGTGTAGCGCTGCGACTCGTAGTTTGCTCCTACCGGTCCACTGCTGTCTGCTACTGTGACAATGTAGCGCTGCGACTCGCAGTTTGCTGCTCCCGGCGCACTGCTACTGTGACAGTCTTGCGCTGCGACTCTGAGTTTGCTGCTACCGGTCCACTGCTACTGTGACAGTGTAGCGTTGCGACTCGCAGTTTGCTGCTACCGGTCCACTGCTACTGTGAGAGTGTAGCGCTGCGACTCGCAGTTTGCTGCTACCGGTCCACTGCTACTGTGACACTCTTGCGCTGCGACTCTGAGTTTGCTGCTACCGGTCCACTGCTACTGTAACAGTGTTGCCATGCGACTCGCAGTTTGCTGCGACCGGTCCACTGCTACTGTGACAGTGTAGCGTTGCGACTCGCAGTTTGCTGCTACCGGTCCACTGCTACTGTGACAGTGTAGCGTTGCGACTCGCAGTTTGCTGCTACCGGTCCACTGCTACTGTGAGAGTGTAGCGCTGCGACTCGCAGTTTGCTGCTACCGGTCCACTGCTACTGTGACACTCTTGCGCTGCGACTCTGAGTTTGCTGCTACCGGTCCACTGCTACTGTAACAGTGTTGCCATGCGACTCGCAGTTTGCTGCGACCGGTCCACTGCTGCTGTGACAGTGTTGCCACGCGACTCGCAGTTTGCTGCTACCGGTCCACTGCTACTGTGGCAGTCTTGCGCTGCGACTCGCAGTTTGCTGCCTCCGGTCCACTGCTACTGTGACAGTCTTGCGCTGCGACTCGCAGTTTGCTGCTACCGGTCCACTGCTACTGTGACAGTGTAGCGTTGCGACTCGCAGTTTGCTGCTACCGGTCCACTGCTGCTGTGACAGTGTTGCCATGCGACTCGCAGTTTGCTGCTACCGGTCCACTGCTACTGTGGCAGTCTTGCGCTGCGACTCGCAGTTTGCTGCCTCCGGTCCACTGCTACTGTGACAGTCTTGCGCTGCGACTCGCAGTTTGCTGCTACCGGTCCACTGCTACTGTGACAGTCTTGCGGTGCGACTCACAGTTTGCTGCTACCGGTCCACTGCTACTGTGACAGTCTTGCACTGCGACTCGCAGTTTGCTGCTACCGGCCCACTGCTGTCTGCTACTGTGACAGTCTTGCGCTGCGACTCGCAGTTTGCTGCTATCGGTCCACTGCTACTGTGACACTCTTGCGATGCGACTCGCAGTTTGCTGCTGCCGGTCCACTGCTGCTGTGACAGTGTTGCGCTGCGACTCGCAGTTTGCTGCTATCGGTCCACTGCTACTGTGACACTCTTGCGATGCGACTCGCAGTTTGCTGCTGCCGGTCCACTGCTACTGTGACAGTGTTGCGCTGCGACTCGCAGTTTGCTGCTACCGGTCCACTGTTACTGCGACAGTCTTGCGCTGCGACTCGCAGTTTGCTGCTACCGGTCCACTGCTACTGTAACAGTGTTGCCATGCGACTCGCAGTTTGCTGCTACCGCTCCACTGCTACTGTAACAGTGTTGCGATGCGACTCGCAGTTTGCTGCTACCGGTCCACTGCTACTGTGAGAGACTTGCGCTGCGACTCGCAGTTTGCTGCTACCGGTCCACTGCTACTGTGACAGTCCTGCGCTGCAACTCGCAGTTTGCTGCTACCGGCCCACTGCTACTGTGACAGTGTAGCGTTGCGACTCGCAGTTTGCTGCTACCGGTCCACTGCTACTGTGACAGTGTAGCGCTGCGACTCGCAGTTTGCTCCTACCGGTCCACTGCTGTCTGCTACTGTGACAATGTAGCGCTGCGACTCGCAGTTTGCTGCTACCGGCGCACTGCTACTGTGACAGTCTTGCGCTGCGACTCGCAGTTTGCTGCTACCGGTCCACTGCTACTGTGACAGTGTTGCCATGCGACTCACAGTTTGCTGCTACCGGTCCACTGCTACTGTGACAGTGTAGCGCTGCGACTCGCAGTTTGCTGCTACCGGTCCACTGCTACTGTGACAGTCTTGCGCTGCGACTCACAGTTTGCTGCTACCGGTCCACTGCTACTGTGACAGTCTCGCAGTGCGACTCGCAGTTTGTTGCTACCGGTCCACTGCTACTGTGACAGTGTTGCCATGCGACTCGCAGTTTGCTGCTACCGGTCCACTGCTGCTGTGACAGTGTTGCGCTGCGACTCGCAGTTTGCTGCTGCCGGTCCACTGCTATTGTGACAGTCTTGCGCTGCGACTCGCAGTTTGCTGCTACCGGTCCACTGCTACTGTGACAGTGTTGCCATGCGACTCGCAGTTTGCTGCTACCGGTCCACTGCTACTGTGACAGTGTTGCCATGCGACTCGCAGTTTGCTGCCTCCGGTCCACTGCTACTGACAGTCTTGCGCTGCGACTCGCAGTTTGCTGCTACCGGTCCACTGCTACTGTGACAGTCTTGCGCTGCGACTCGCAGTTTGCTGCTACCGGTCCACTGCTACTGTGACAGTCTTGCGCTGCGACTCGCAGTTTGCTGCTACCGGTCCACTGCTACTGTGACAGTGTAGCGTTGCGATTCGCAGTTTGCTGCTACCGGTCCACTGCTGCTGTGACAGTGTTGCCATGCGACTCGCAGTTTGCTGCTACCGGTCCACTGCTACTGTGGCAGTCTTGCGCTGCGACTCGCAGTTTGCTGCCTCCGGTCTACTGCTACTGTGACAGTCTTGCGCTGCGACTCGCAGTTTGCTGCTACCGGTCCACTGCTAATGTGACAGTGTAGCGTTGCGACTCGCAGTTTGCTGCTACCGGTCCACTGCTGCTGTGACAGTGTTGCCATGCGACTCGCAGTTTGCTGCTACCGGTCCACTGCTACTGTGGCAGTCTTGCGCTGCGACTCGCAGTTTGCTGCCTCCGGTCCACTGCTACTGTAACAGTCTTGCGCTGCGACTCGCAGTTTGCTGCTACCGGTCCACTGCTACTGTGACAGTCTTGCGGTGCGACTCACAGTTTGCTGCTACCGGTCCACTGCTACTGTGACAGTGTTGCGCTGCGACTCGCAGTTTGCTGCTACCGGTCCACTGTTACTGCGACAGTCTTGCGCTGCGACTCGCAGTTTGCTGCTACCGGTCCACTGCAACTGTAACAGTGTTGCCATGCGACCCGCAGTTTGCTGCTACCGCGCCACTGCTACTGTAACAGTGTTGCGATGCGACTCGCAGTTTGCTGCTACCGGTCCAGTGCTACTGTGAGAGTCTTGCGCTGCGACTCGCAGTTTGCTGCTACCGGTCCGCTGCTACTGTGACAGTCCTGCGCTGCAACTCGCAGTTTGCTGCTACCGGCCCACTGCTACTGTGACAGTGTAGCGTTGCGACTCGCAGTTTGTTGCTACCGGTCCACTGCTACTGTAACAGTGTAGCGCTGCGACTCGTAGTTTGCTCCTACCGGTCCACTGCTGTCTGCTACTGTGACAATGTAGCGCTGCGACTCGCAGTTTGCTGCTCCCGGCGCACTGCTACTGTGACAGTCTTGCGCTGCGACTCGCAGTTTGCTGCTACCGGTCCCCTGCTACTGTGACAGTGTTGCCATGCGACTCGCAGTTTGCTGCTACCGGTCCACTGCTACTGTGACAGTGTAGCGCTGCGACTCGCAGTTTGCTGCTACCGGTCCACTGCTACTGTGACAGTGTTGCGCTGCGACTCGCAGTTTGCTGCTGCCCGTCCACTGCTACTGTAACAGTGTTGCCATGCGACTCGCAGTTTGCTGCTACCGCTCCACTGCTACTGTAACAGTGTTGCGATGCGACTCGCAGTTTGCTGCTACCGGTCCACTGCTACTGTGACAGTGTAGCGCTGCGACTCGCAGTTTGCTGCTACCGGTCCACTGCTGCTGTGACAGTCCTGCGCTGCGACTCGCAGTTTGCTGCTACCGGCCCACTGCTACTGAGACAGTGTAGCGTTGCGACTCGCAGTTTGCTGCTACCGGTCCACTGCTACTGTGACAGTGTAGCGCTGCGACTCGCAGTTTGCTCCTACCGGTCCACTGCTGTCTGCTACTGTGACAATGTAGCGCTGCGACTCGCAGTTTGCTGCTACCGGTCCACTGCTACTGTGACAGTCTTGCGCTGCGACTCGCAGTTTGCTGCTACCGGTCCACTGCTACTGTGACAGTGTAGCGCTGCGACTCGCAGTTTGCTGCTACCGGTCCACTGCTACTGTGACAGTCTTGCGCTGCGACACACAGTTTGCTGCTACCGGTCCACTGCTACTGTGACAGTCTCACAGTGCGACTCGCAGTTTGCTGCTACCGGCGCACTTCTATTGTGACAGTCTTGCGCTGCGACTCGCAGTTTGCTGCTACCGGTCCAATGCTACTGTGACAGTCTTGCGCTGCGACTCGCAGTTTGCTGTTACCGCTCCACTGGGACTGTGACAGTGTAGCGTTGCGACTCGCAGTTTGCTGCTACCGGTCCACTGCAACTGTGACAGTGTAGCGTTGCGACTCGCAGTTTGCTGCTACCTGTCCACTGCTACTGTGACAGTGTAGCGTTGCGAATCGCAGTTTGCTGCTACCGGTCCACTGCTACTGTGACAGTGTAGCGCTGCGACTCGCAGTTTGCTGCTACCGGTCCACTGCTACTGTGACAGTGTAGCGTTGCGACTCGCAGTTTGCTGGTACCGGTCCACTGCTACTGTGACAGTGTAGCGTTGCGACTCGCAGTTTGCTGCTACCGGTCCACTGCTACTGTGACAGTGTAGCGTTGCGACTCGCAGTTTGCTGCTACCGGTCCACTGCTACTGTGAGAGTGTAGCGCTGCGACTCGCAGTTTGCTGCTACCGGTCCACTGCTACTGTGACACTCTTGCGCTGCGACTCTGAGTTTGCTGCTACCGGTCCACTGCTACTGTAACAGTGTTGCCATGCGACTCGCAGTTTGCTGCGACCGGTCCACTGCTACTGTGACAGTGTAGCGTTGCGACTCGCAGTTTGCTGCTACCGGTCCACTGCTACTGTGACAGTGTAGCGTTGCGACTCGCAGTTTGCTGCTACCGGTCCACTGCTACTGTGAGAGTGTAGCGCTGCGACTCGCAGTTTGCTGCTACCGGTCCACTGCTACTGTGACACTCTTGCGCTGCGACTCTGAGTTTGCTGCTACCGGTCCACTGCTACTGTAACAGTGTTGCCATGCGACTCGCAGTTTGCTGCGACCGGTCCACTGCTGCTGTGACAGTGTTGCCACGCGACTCGCAGTTTGCTGCTACCGGTCCACTGCTACTGTGGCAGTCTTGCGCTGCGACTCGCAGTTTGCTGCCTCCGGTCCACTGCTACTGTGACAGTCTTGCGCTGCGACTCGCAGTTTGCTGCTACCGGTCCACTGCTACTGTGACAGTGTAGCGTTGCGACTCGCAGTTTGCTGCTACCGGTCCACTGCTGCTGTGACAGTGTTGCCATGCGACTCGCAGTTTGCTGCTACCGGTCCACTGCTACTGTGGCAGTCTTGCGCTGCGACTCGCAGTTTGCTGCCTCCGGTCCACTGCTACTGTGACAGTCTTGCGCTGCGACTCGCAGTTTGCTGCTACCGGTCCACTGCTACTGTGACAGTCTTGCGGTGCGACTCACAGTTTGCTGCTACCGGTCCACTGCTACTGTGACAGTCTTGCACTGCGACTCGCAGTTTGCTGCTACCGGCCCACTGCTGTCTGCTACTGTGACAGTCTTGCGCTGCGACTCGCAGTTTGCTGCTATCGGTCCACTGCTACTGTGACACTCTTGCGATGCGACTCGCAGTTTGCTGCTGCCGGTCCACTGCTGCTGTGACAGTGTTGCGCTGCGACTCGCAGTTTGCTGCTATCGGTCCACTGCTACTGTGACACTCTTGCGATGCGACTCGCAGTTTGCTGCTGCCGGTCCACTGCTACTGTGACAGTGTTGCGCTGCGACTCGCAGTTTGCTGCTACCGGTCCACTGTTACTGCGACAGTCTTGCGCTGCGACTCGCAGTTTGCTGCTACCGGTCCACTGCTACTGTAACAGTGTTGCCATGCGACTCGCAGTTTGCTGCTACCGCTCCACTGCTACTGTAACAGTGTTGCGATGCGACTCGCAGTTTGCTGCTACCGGTCCACTGCTACTGTGAGAGACTTGCGCTGCGACTCGCAGTTTGCTGCTACCGGTCCACTGCTACTGTGACAGTCCTGCGCTGCAACTCGCAGTTTGCTGCTACCGGCCCACTGCTACTGTGACAGTGTAGCGTTGCGACTCGCAGTTTGCTGCTACCGGTCCACTGCTACTGTGACAGTGTAGCGCTGCGACTCGCAGTTTGCTCCTACCGGTCCACTGCTGTCTGCTACTGTGACAATGTAGCGCTGCGACTCGCAGTTTGCTGCTACCGGCGCACTGCTACTGTGACAGTCTTGCGCTGCGACTCGCAGTTTGCTGCTACCGGTCCACTGCTACTGTGACAGTGTTGCCATGCGACTCACAGTTTGCTGCTACCGGTCCACTGCTACTGTGACAGTGTAGCGCTGCGACTCGCAGTTTGCTGCTACCGGTCCACTGCTACTGTGACAGTCTTGCGCTGCGACTCACAGTTTGCTGCTACCGGTCCACTGCTACTGTGACAGTCTCGCAGTGCGACTCGCAGTTTGTTGCTACCGGTCCACTGCTACTGTGACAGTGTTGCCATGCGACTCGCAGTTTGCTGCTACCGGTCCACTGCTGCTGTGACAGTGTTGCGCTGCGACTCGCAGTTTGCTGCTGCCGGTCCACTGCTATTGTGACAGTCTTGCGCTGCGACTCGCAGTTTGCTGCTACCGGTCCACTGCTACTGTGACAGTGTTGCCATGCGACTCGCAGTTTGCTGCTACCGGTCCACTGCTACTGTGACAGTGTTGCCATGCGACTCGCAGTTTGCTGCCTCCGGTCCACTGCTACTGACAGTCTTGCGCTGCGACTCGCAGTTTGCTGCTACCGGTCCACTGCTACTGTGACAGTCTTGCGCTGCGACTCGCAGTTTGCTGCTACCGGTCCACTGCTACTGTGACAGTCTTGCGCTGCGACTCGCAGTTTGCTGCTACCGGTCCACTGCTACTGTGACAGTGTAGCGTTGCGATTCGCAGTTTGCTGCTACCGGTCCACTGCTGCTGTGACAGTGTTGCCATGCGACTCGCAGTTTGCTGCTACCGGTCCACTGCTACTGTGGCAGTCTTGCGCTGCGACTCGCAGTTTGCTGCCTCCGGTCTACTGCTACTGTGACAGTCTTGCGCTGCGACTCGCAGTTTGCTGCTACCGGTCCACTGCTAATGTGACAGTGTAGCGTTGCGACTCGCAGTTTGCTGCTACCGGTCCACTGCTGCTGTGACAGTGTTGCCATGCGACTCGCAGTTTGCTGCTACCGGTCCACTGCTACTGTGGCAGTCTTGCGCTGCGACTCGCAGTTTGCTGCCTCCGGTCCACTGCTACTGTAACAGTCTTGCGCTGCGACTCGCAGTTTGCTGCTACCGGTCCACTGCTACTGTGACAGTCTTGCGGTGCGACTCACAGTTTGCTGCTACCGGTCCACTGCTACTGTGACAGTGTTGCGCTGCGACTCGCAGTTTGCTGCTACCGGTCCACTGTTACTGCGACAGTCTTGCGCTGCGACTCGCAGTTTGCTGCTACCGGTCCACTGCAACTGTAACAGTGTTGCCATGCGACCCGCAGTTTGCTGCTACCGCGCCACTGCTACTGTAACAGTGTTGCGATGCGACTCGCAGTTTGCTGCTACCGGTCCAGTGCTACTGTGAGAGTCTTGCGCTGCGACTCGCAGTTTGCTGCTACCGGTCCGCTGCTACTGTGACAGTCCTGCGCTGCAACTCGCAGTTTGCTGCTACCGGCCCACTGCTACTGTGACAGTGTAGCGTTGCGACACGCAGTTTGTTGCTACCGGTCCACTGCTACTGTAACAGTGTAGCGCTGCGACTCGTAGTTTGCTCCTACCGGTCCACTGCTGTCTGCTACTGTGACAATGTAGCGCTGCGACTCGCAGTTTGCTGCTCCCGGCGCACTGCTACTGTGACAGTCTTGCGCTGCGACTCGCAGTTTGCTGCTACCGGTCCCCTGCTACTGTGACAGTGTTGCCATGCGACTCGCAGTTTGCTGCTACCGGTCCACTGCTACTGTGACAGTGTAGCGCTGCGACTCGCAGTTTGCTGCTACCGGTCCACTGCTACTGTGACAGTCTTGCGCTGCGACTCACAGTTTGCTGCTACCGGTCCACTGCTACTGTGACAGTCTCGCAGTGCGACTCGCAGTTTGTTGCTACCGGTCCACTGCTACTGTGACAGTGTTGCCATGCGACTCGCAGTTTGCTGCTACCGGTCCACTGCTGCTGTGACAGTGTTGCCATGCGACTCGCAGTTTGCTGCTACCGGTCCACTGCTACTGTGGCAGTCTTGCGCTGCGACTCGCAGTTTGCTGCCTCCGGTCCACTGCTACTGTGACAGTTTTGCGCTGCGACTCGCAGTTTGCTGCTACCGCTCCACTGCTACTGTGACAGTCTTGCGCTGCGACTCGCAGTTTGCTGCTACCGGTCCACTGCTACTGTGACAGTCTTGCGCTGCGACTCGCAATTTGCTGCTACCGGTCCACTGCTACTGTGACAGTCTTGCGCTGCGACTCGCAGTTTGCTGTTACCGGTCCACTGGGACTGTGACAGTGTAGCGTTGCGACTCGCAGTTTGCTGCTATCGGTCCACTGCTACTGTGACAGTGTAGCGTTGCGACTCGCAGTTTGCTGCTACCGGTCCACTGCTACTGTGACAGTGTAGCGCTGCGACTCGCAGTTTGCTGCTACCGGTCCACTGCTAATGTGACAGTGTAGCGTTGCGACTCGCAGTTTGCTGGTACCGGTCCACTGCTACTGTGACAGTGTAGCGTTGCGACTCGCAGTTTGCTGCTACCGGTCCACTGCTACTGTGACAGTGTAGCGTTGCGACTCGCAGTTTGCTGCTGCCGGTCCACTCCTACTGTGACAATGTAGCGTTGCGACTCGCAGTTTGCTGCTACCGGTCCACTGCTACTGTGACAGTGTAGCGCTGCGACTCGCAGTTTGCTGCTACCGGTCCACTGCTACTGTGACACTCTTGCGCTGCGACTCTTAGTTTTCTGCTACCGGTCCACTGCTACTGTGACAGTGTAGCGTTGCGACTCGCAGTTTGCTGCTACCGGTCCACTGCTGCTGTGGCAGTGTTGCCATGCGACTCGCAGTTTGCTGCTACCGGTCCACTGCTACTGTGACAGTCTTGCACTGCGACTCGCAGTTTGCTGCTACCGGTCCACTGCTACTGTGACAGTCTTGCGCTGCGACTCACAGTTTGCTGCTACCGGTCCATTGCTACTGTGACAGTCTCGCAGTGCGACTCGCAGTTTGCTGCTACCGGTCCACTTCTACTGTGACAGTCTTGCGGTGAGACTCGCAGTTTGCTGCTACCGGTCCACTGCTACTGTGACAGTCTCGCAGTGCGGCTCGCAGTTTGCTGCTACCGGTCCACTGCTACTGTGACAGTGTTGCCATGCGACTCGCAGTTTGCTGCTACCGGGCCACTGCTGCTGTGACAGTGTTGCCATGCGACTCGCAGTTTGCTGCTACCGGTCCACTGCTACTGTGGCAGTCTTGCGCTGCGACTCGCAGTTTGCTGCCTCCGGTCCACTGCTACTGTGACAGTTTTGCGCTGCGACTCGCAGTTTGCTGCTACCGCTCCACTGCTACTGTGACAGTCTTGCGCTGCGACTCGCAGTTTGCTGCTACCGGTCCACTCCTACTGTGACAGTCTTGCGCTGCGACTCGCAGTTTGCTGCTACCGTTCCACTGCTACTGTGATAGTCTTGCGCTGCGACTCGCAGTTTGCTGTTACCGGTCCACTGGGACTGTGACAGTGTAGCGTTGCGACTCGCAGTTTGCTGCTATCGGTCCACTGCTACTGTGACAGTGTAGCGTTGCGACTCGCAGTTTGCTGCTACCGGTCCACTGCTACTGTTGACAGTGTAGCGTTGCGACTCGCAGTTTGCTGCTACCGGTCCACTGCTAATTTGACAGTGTAGCGCTGCGACTCGCAGTTTGCTGCTACCGGCGCACTTCTACTGTGACAGTCTTGCAGTGAGACTGGCAGTTTGCTGCTACCGGTCCACTGCTACTGTGACACTCTTGCGCTGCGACTCTTAGTTTGCTGCTACCGGTCCACTGCTACTGTAACAGTGTTGCCATGCGACTCGCAGTTTGCTGCTACCGGTCCACTGCTACTGTGACAGTCTTGCACTGCGACTCGCAGTTTGCTGCTACCGGTCCACTGCTACTGTGACAGTGTTGCCGTGCGACTCGCAGTTTGCTCCTACCGGTCCACTGCTGTCTGCTACTGTGACAATGTAGCGCTGCGACTCGCAGTTTGCTGCTACCGGTCCACTGCTACTGTGACAGTCTTGCGCTGCGACACTCAGTTTGCTGCTACCGGTCCACTGCTACTGTGACAGTCTTGCGCTGCGACTCGCAGTTTGCTGCTACCGGTCCACTGCTACTGTGACAGTGTAGCGCTGCGACTCGCAGTTTGCTCCTACCGGTCCACTGCTGTCTGCTACTGTGACAATGTAGCGCTGCGACTCGCAGTTTGCTGCTACCGGCGCACTGCTACTGTGACAGTCTTGCGCTGCGACTCGCAGTTTGCTGCTACCGGTCCACTGCTACTGTGACAATGTTGCCATGCGACTCACAGTTTGCTGCTACCGGTCCACTGCTACTGTGACAGTGTAGCGCTGCGACTCGCAGTTTGCTGCTACCGGTCCACTGCTACTGTGACAGTCTTGCGCTGCGACTCACAGTTTGCTGCTACCGGTCCACTGCTACTGTGACAGTCTCGCAGTGCGAATCGCAGTTTGTTGCTACCGGTCCACTGCTACTGTGACAGTGTTGCCATGCGACTCGCAGTTTGCTGCTACCGGTCCACTGCTGCTGTGACAGTGTTGCGCTGCGACTCGCAGTTTGCTGCTACCGGTCCACTGCTATTGTGACAGTCTTGCGCTGCGACTCGCAGTTTGCTGCTACCGGTCCACTGTTACTGTGACAGTGTTGCCATGCGACTCGCAGTTTGCTGCTACCGGTCCACTGCTACTGTGACAGTGTTGCCATGCGACTCGCAGTTTGCTGCCTCCGGTCCACTGCTACTGTGACAGTCTTGCGCTGCGACTCGCAGTTTGCTGCTACCGGTCCACTGCTACTGTGACAGTCTTGCGCTGCGACTCGCAGTTTGCTGCTACCGGTCCACTGCTACTGTGACAGTGTAGCGTTGCGATTCGCAGTTTGCTGCTACCGGTCCACTGCTGCTGTGACAGTGTTGCCATGCGACTCGCAGTTTGCTGCTACCGGTCCACTGCTACTGTGGCAGTCTTGCGCTGCGACTCGCAGTTTGCTGCCTCCGGTCCACTGCTACTGTGACAGTCTTGCGCTGCGACTCGCAGTTTGCTGCTACCGGTCCACTGCTAATGTGACAGTGTAGCGTTGCGACTCGCAGTTTGCTGCTACCGGTCCACTGCTGCTGTGACAGTGTTGCCATGCGACTCGCAGTTTGCTGCTACCGGTCCACTGCTACTGTGGCAGTCTTGCGCTGCGACTCGCAGTTTGCTGCCTCCGGTCCACTGCTACTGTAACAGTCTTGCGCTGCGACTCGCAGTTTGCTGCTACCGGTCCACTGCTACTGTGACAGTCTTGCGGTGCGACTCACAGTTTGCTGCTACCGGTCCACTGCTACTGTGACAGTGTTGCGCTGCGACTCGCAGTTTGCTGCTACCGGTCCACCGTTACTGCGACAGTCTTGCGCTGCGACTCGCAGTTTGCTGCTACCGGTCCACTGCTACTGTAACAGTGTTGCCATGCGACTCGCAGTTTGCTGCTACCGCGCCACTGCTACTGTAACAGTGTTGCGATGCGACTCGCAGTTTGCTGCTACCGGTCCAGTGCTACTGTGTGAGTCTTGCGCTGCGACTCGCAGTTTGCTGCTACCGGTCCGCAGCTACTTTAACAGTCCTGCGCTGCAACTCGCAGTTTGCTGCTACCGGCCCACTGCTACTGTGACAGTGTAGCGTTGCGACTCGCAGTTTGTTGCTACCGGTCCACTGCTACTGTGACAGTGTAGCGCTGCGACTCGCAGTTTGCTCCTACCGGTCCACTGCTGTCTGCTACTGTGACAATGTAGCGCTGCGACTCGCAGTTTGCTGCTCCCGGCGCACTGCTACTGTGACAGTCTTGCGCTGCGACTCGCAGTTTGCTGCTACCGGTCCACTGCTACTGTGACAGTGTTGCCATGCGACTCGCAGTTTGCTGCTACCGGTCCACTGCTACTGTGACAGTGTAGCGCTGCGACTCGCAGTTTGCTGCTACCGGTCCACTGCTACTGTGACAGTCTTGCGCTGCGACTCACAGTTTGCTGCTACCGGTCCACTGCTACTGCGACAGTCTCGCAGTGCGACTCGCAGTTTGTTGCTACCGGTCCACTGCTACTGTGACAGTGTTGCCATGCGACTCGCAGTTTGCTGCTACCGGTCCACTGCTGCTGTGACTGTGTTGCCATGCGACTCGCAGTTTGCTGCTACCGGTCCACTGCTACTGTGGCAGTCTTGCGCTGCGACTCGCAGTTTGCTGCCTCCGGTCCACTGCTACTTTGACAGTTTTGCGCTGCGACTCGCAGTTTGCTGCTACCGCTCCACTGCTACTGTGACAGTCTTGCGCTGCGACTCGCAGTTTGCTGCTACCGGTCCACTGCTACTGTGACAGTCTTGCGCTGCGACTCGCAGTTTGCTGCTACCGGTCCACTGCTACTGTGACAGTCTTGCGCTGCGACTCGCAGTTTGCTGTTACCGGTCCACTGGGACTGTGACAGTGTAGCGTTGCGACTCGCCGTTTGCTGCTATCGGTCCACTGCTACTGTGACAGTGTAGCGTTGCGACTCGCAGTTTGCTGCTACCGGTCCACTGCTACTGTGACAGTGTAGCGCTGCGACTCGCAGTTTGCTGCTACCGGTCCACTGCTACTGTGACAGTGTAGCGTTGCGACTCGCAGTTCGCTGGTACCGGTCCACTGCTACTGTGACAGTGTAGCGTTGCGACTCGCAGTTTGCTGCTACCGGTCCACTGCTACTGTGACAGTGTTGCCATGCGACTCGCAGTTTGCTGCTGCCGGTTCACTCCTACTGTGACAATGTAGCGTTGCGACTCGCAGTTTGCTGCTACCGGTCCACTGCTACTGTGACAGTGTAGCGCTGCGACTCGCAGTTTGCTGCTACCGGTCCACTGCTACTGTGACACTCTTGCGCTGCGACTCTTAGTTTTCTGCTACCGGTCCACTGCTACTGTGACAGTGTAGCGTTGCGACTCGCAGTTTGCTGCTATCGGTCCACTGCTGCTGTGACAGTGTTGCCATGCGACTCGCAGTTTGCTGCTACCGGTCCACTGTTACTGTGACAGTCTTGCACTGCGACTCGCAGTTTGCTGCTACCGGTCCACTGCTACTGTGACAGTCTTGCGCTGCGACTCACAGTTTGCTGCTACCGGTCCATTGCTACTGTGACAGTCTCGCAGTGCGACTCGCAGTTTGCTGTTTCCGGTCCACTTCTACTGTGACAGTCTTGCGGTGAGACTCGCAGTTTGCTGCTACCGGTCCATTGCTACTGTGACAGTCTCGCAGTGCGGCTCGCAGTTTGCTGCTACCGGTCCACTGCTACTGTGACAGTCTTGCGCTGCGACTCACAGTTTGCTGCTACCGGTCCACTGCTACTGTGACAGTCTCGCAGTGCGACTCGCAGTTTGTTGCTACCGGTCCACTGCTACTGTGACAGTGTTGCCATGCGACTCGCAGTTTGCTGCTACCGGGCCACTGCTGCTGTGACAGTGTTGCCATGCGACTCGCAGTTTGCTGCTACCGGTCCACTGCTACTGTGACAGTCTTGCACTGCGACTCGCAGTTTGCTGCCTCCGGTCCACTGCTACTGTGACAGTCTTGCGCTGCGACTCGCAGTTTGCTGCTACCGGTCCACTGCTAATGTGACAGTGTAGCGTTGCGACTCGCAGTTTGCTGCTACCGGTCCACTGCTGCTGTGACAGTGTTGCCATGCGACTCGCAGTTTGCTGCTACCGGTCCACTGCTACTGTGGCAGTCTTGCGCTGCGACTCGCAGTTTGCTGCCTCCGGTCCACTGCTACTGTAACAGTCTTGCGCTGCGACTCGCAGTTTGCTGCTACCGGTCCACTGCTACTGTGACAGTCTTGCGGTGCGACTCACAGTTTGCTGCTACCGGTCCACTGCTACTGTGACAGTGTTGCGCTGCGACTCGCAGTTTGCTGCTACCGGTCCACCGTTACTGCGACAGTCTTGCGCTGCGACTCGCAGTTTGCTGCTACCGGTCCACTGCTACTGTAACAGTGTTGCCATGCGACTCGCAGTTTGCTGCTACCGCGCCACTGCTACTGTAACAGTGTTGCGATGCGACTCGCAGTTTGCTGCTACCGGTCCAGTGCTACTGTGTGAGTCTTGCGCTGCGACTCGCAGTTTGCTGCTACCGGTCCGCAGCTACTTTAACAGTCCTGCGCTGCAACTCGCAGTTTGCTGCTACCGGCCCACTGCTACTGTGACAGTGTAGCGTTGCGACTCGCAGTTTGTTGCTACCGGTCCACTGCTACTGTGACAGTGTAGCGCTGCGACTCGCAGTTTGCTCCTACCGGTCCACTGCTGTCTGCTACTGTGACAATGTAGCGCTGCGACTCGCAGTTTGCTGCTCCCGGCGCACTGCTACTGTGACAGTCTTGCGCTGCGACTCGCAGTTTGCTGCCACCGGTCCACTGCTACTGTGACAGTGTTGCCATGCGACTCGCAGTTTGCTGCTACCGGTCCACTGCTACTGTGACAGTGTAGCGCTGCGACTCGCAGTTTGCTGCTACCGGTCCACTGCTACTGTGACAGTCTTGCGCTGCGACTCACAGTTTGCTGCTACCGGTCCACTGCTACTGTGACAGTCTCGCAGTGCGACTCGCAGTTTGTTGCTACCGGTCCACTGCTACTGTGACAGTGTTGCCATGCGACTCGCAGTTTGCTGCTACCGGTCCACTGCTGCTGTGACAGTGTTGCCATGCGACTCGCAGTTTGCTGCTACCGGTCCACTGCTACTGTGACAGTCTTGCGCTGCGACTCGCAGTTTGCTGCTACCGGTCCACTGCTACTGTGACAGTCTTGCGCTGCGACTCGCAGTTTGCTGTTACCGGTCCACTGGGACTGTGACAGTGTAGCGTTGCGACTCGCCGTTTGCTGCTATCGGTCCACTGCTACTGTGACAGTGTAGCGTTGCGACTCGCAGTTTGCTGCTACCGGTCCACTGCTACTGTGACAGTGTAGCGCTGCGACTCGCAGTTTGCTGCTACCGGTCCACTGCTACTGTGACAGTGTAGCGTTGCGACTCGCAGTTCGCTGGTACCGGTCCACTGCTACTGTGACAGTGTAGCGTTGCGACTCGCAGTTTGCTGCTACCGGTCCACTGCTACTGTGACAGTGTAGCGTTGCGACTCGCAGTTTGCTGCTGCCGGTTCACTCCTACTGTGACAATGTAGCGTTGCGACTCGCAGTTTGCTGCTACCGGTCCACTGCTACTGTGACAGTGTAGCGCTGCGACTCGCAGTTTGCTGCTACCGGTCCACTGCTACTGTGACACTCTTGCGCTGCGACTCTTAGTTTTCTGCTACCGGTCCACTGCTACTGTGACAGTGTAGCGTTGCGACTCGCAGTTTGCTGCTACCGGTCCACTGCTGCTGTGACAGTGTTGCCATGCGACTCGCAGTTTGCTGCTACCGGTCCACTGCTACTGTGACAGTCTTGCACTGCGACTCGCAGTTTGCTGCTACCGGTCCACTGCTACTGTGACAGTCTTGCGCTGCGACTCACAGTTTGCTGCTACCGGTCCATTGCTACTGTGACAGTCTCGCAGTGCGACTCGCAGTTTGCTGCTACCGGTCCACTTCTACTGTGACAGTCTTGCGGTGAGACTCGCAGTTTGCTGCTACCGGTCCATTGCTACTGTGACAGTCTCGCAGTGCGGCTCGCAGTTTGCTGCTACCGGTCCACTGCTACTGTGACAGTCTTGCGCTGCGACTCACAGTTTGCTGCTACCGGTCCACTGCTACTGTGACAGTCTCGCAGTGCGACTCGCAGTTTGTTGCTACCGGTCCACTGCTACTGTGACAGTGTTGCCATGCGACTCGCAGTTTGCTGCTACCGGGCCACTGCTGCTGTGACAGTGTTGCCATGCGACTCACAGTTTGCTGCTACCGGTCCACTGCTACTGTGGCAGTCTTGCGCTGCGACTCGCAGTTTGCTGCCTCCGGTCCACTGCTACTGTGACAGTTTTGCGCTGCGACTCGCAGTTTGCTGCTACCGCTCCACTGCTACTGTGACAGTCTTGCGCTGCGACTCGCAGTTTGCTGCTACCGGTCCACTGCTACTGTGACAGTGTAGCGTTGCGACTCGCAGTTTGCTGCTATCGGTCCACTGCTACTGTGACAGTGTAGCGTTGCGACTCGCAGTTTGCTGCTACCGGTCCACTTCTACTGTGACAGTCTTGCAGTGAGACTGGCAGTTTGCTGCTACCGGTCCACTGCTACTGTGACACTCTTGCGCTGCGACTCTTAGTTTGCTGCTACCGGTCCACTGCTACTGTGACAGTCTTGCGCTGCGACTCTTAGTTTGCTGCTACCGGTCCACTGCTACTGTGACACTCTTGCGCTGCGACTCGCAGTTTGCTGCTACCGGTCCACTGCTACTGTGACAGTTTTGCGCTGCGACTCGCAGTTTGCTGCTATCGGTCCACTGCTACTGTGACAGTCTTGCGCTGCGACTCGCAGTTTGCTGTTACCGGTCCACTGGGACTGTGACAGTGTAGCGCTGCGACTCGCAGTTTGCTGCTATCGGTCCACTGCTACTGTGACAGTCTTGCGCTGCGACTCGCAGTTTGCTGTTACCGGTCCACTGGGACTGTGACAGTGTAGCGTTGCGACTCGCAGTTTGCTGCTACCGGTCCACTGCTACTGTGACAGTGTAGCGTTGCGACTCGCAGTTTGCTGCTACCGGTCCACTTCTACTGTGACAGTCTTGCAGTGAGACTGGCAGTTTGCTGCTACCGGTCCACTGCTACTGTGACACTCTTGCGCTGCGACTCTTAGTTTGCTGCTACCGGTCCACTGCTACTGTGACAGTCTTGCGCTGCGACTCTTAGTTTGCTGCTACCGGTCCACTGCTACTGTGGCAGTCTTGCGCTGCGACTCGCAGTTTGCTGCCTCCGGTCCACTGCTACTTTGACAGTTTTGCGCTGCGACTCGCAGTTTGCTGCTACCGCTCCACTGCTACTGTGACAGTCTTGCGCTGCGACTCGCAGTTTGCTGCTACCGGTCCACTGCTACTGTGACAGTCTTGCGCTGCGACTCGCAGTTTGCTGCTACCGGTCCACTGCTACTGTGACAGTCTTGCGCTGCGACTCGCAATTTGCTGTTACCGGTCCACTGGGACTGTGACAGTGTAGCGTTGCGACTCGCCGTTTGCTGCTATCGGTCCACTGCTACTGTGACAGTGTAGCGTTGCGACTCGCAGTTTGCTGCTACCGGTCCACTGCTACTGTGACAGTGTAGCGCTGCGACTCGCAGTTTGCTGCTACCGGTCCACTGCTACTGTGACAGTGTAGCGTTGCGACTCGCAGTTCGCTGGTACCGGTCCACTGCTACTGTGACAGTGTAGCGTTGCGACTCGCAGTTTGCTGCTACCGGTCCACTGCTACTGTGACAGTGTAGCGTTGCGACTCGCAGTTTGCTGCTGCCGGTTCACTCCTACTGTGACAATGTAGCGTTGCGACTCGCAGTTTGCTGCTACCGGTCCACTGCTACTGTGACAGTGTAGCGCTGCGACTCGCAGTTTGCTGCTACCGGTCCACTGCTACTGTGACACTCTTGCGCTGCGACTCTTAGTTTTCTGCTACCGGTCCACTGCTACTGTGACAGTGTAGCGTTGCGACTCGCAGTTTGCTGCTACCGGTCCACTGCTGCTGTGACAGTGTTGCCATGCGACTCGCAGTTTGCTGCTACCGGTCCACTGCTACTGTGACAGTCTTGCACTGCGACTCGCAGTTTGCTGCTACCGGTCCACTGCTACTGTGACAGTCTTGCGCTGCGACTCACAGTTTGCTGCTACCGGTCCATTGCTACTGTGACAGTCTCGCAGTGCGACTCGCAGTTTGCTGCTACCGGTCCACTTCTACTGTGACAGTCTTGCGGTGAGACTCGCAGTTTGCTGCTACCGGTCCATTGCTACTGTGACAGTCTCGCAGTGCGGCTCGCAGTTTGCTGCTACCGGTCCACTGCTACTGTGACAGTCTTGCGCTGCGACTCACAGTTTGCTGCTACCGGTCCACTGCTACTGTGACAGTCTCGCAGTGCGACTCGCAGTTTGTTGCTACCGGTCCACTGCTACTGTGACAGTGTTGCCATGCGACTCGCAGTTTGCTGCTACCGGGCCACTGCTGCTGTGACAGTGTTGCCATGCGACTCACAGTTTGCTGCTACCGGTCCACTGCTACTGTGGCAGTCTTGCGCTGCGACTCGCAGTTTGCTGCCTCCGGTCCACTGCTACTGTGACAGTTTTGCGCTGCGACTCGCAGTTTGCTGCTACCGCTCCACTGCTACTGTGACAGTCTTGCGCTGCGACTCGCAGTTTGCTGCTACTGGTCCACTGCTACTGTGACAGTCTTGCGCTGCGACTCGCAGTTTGCTGCTACCGTTCCACTGCTACTGTGACAGTCTTGCGCTGCGACTCGCAGTTTGCTGTTACCGGTCCACTGGGACTGTGACAGTGTAGCGTTGCGACTCGCAGTTTGCTGCTACCGGTCCACTTCTACTGTGACAGTCTTGCGCTGCGACTCGCAGTTTGCTGCTACCGGTCCACTGCTACTGTGACAGTGTAGCGTTGCGACTCGCAGTTTGCTGCTACCGGTCCACTTCTACTGTGACAGTCTTGCAGTGAGACTGGCAGTTTGCTGCTACCGGTCCACTGCTACTGTGACACTCTTGCGCTGCGACTCTTAGTTTGCTGCTACCGGTCCACTGCTACTGTGACAGTCTTGCGCTGCGACTCTTAGTTTGCTGCTACCGGTCCACTGCTACTGTGACACTCTTGCGCTGCGACTCGCAGTTTGCTGTTACCGGTCCACTGCTACTGTGACAGTGTAGCGTTGCGACTCGCAGTTTGCTGCTACCGGTCCACTGCTACTGTGACAGTGTAGCGTTGCGACTCGCAGTTTGCTGCTACCGGTCCCCTGCTACTGTGACAGTCTTGCGCTGCGACTCGCAGTTTGCTGCTACCGGTCCACTGCTACTGTGACGGTCTTGCGCTGCGACTCGCAGTTTGCTGCGACTCGCAGTTTGCTGCTACCGGTCCACTGCTACTGTGACGGTTTTGCGCTGCGACTCACAGTTTGCTGTACCGGGAAGTGTTGTTACTGCTAATCGCAAACGGTCCAGTGACACAGCCGTCGTCGTCCCGCATAGTTAGTGAGGTTGTGACAAGGACAGGACGGAGACATACCGGTGTGGTGTTCAATATTTCATGTGAACGTAAGAAATCCAGAGTAATCTACTTCAGCATTAAAACGTTTCTACAAATAATAATAATAATAATAATAATAATAATTGTACCGGGCGGTACACCTCCACACCGTTTATTTAAAAGTTGCGCCAGTTAATACTCCTCTTCTGGAGGAAATCTGAACTTTATCTACGGTCTTAATTTTCAAATTTCTCAGAAGATGTCACTACCTGGAAAATTTTGAGTTTGTGAACTGTGTCATTTTCGATGTACTTTTGTTTTGCTTGTATTAAGAAGTGTGAACTTTCTCTTCTAGAGGACACTACTGAAGATCAACAATAGTGCAACCTAGTGCAGAGTCAAAGAACTATTTTGTTGGAGAAAATTTAATTTCAGGAGTTTGTTCTTTGTTAAATTTATTTCTATCATTGTTTAAGTTGGCAATATTTACCCCTTTCTTCCCCTTGCTTTGAATGTATCCAATCACGAATTTCTTCAATGAATTTCTGGCCAATCAGGGGTATCTTCCCCCAACTTGTATCTGTTGCGGGGTCCTACCCAATAAAATCTTTGTGGGAGGGTGTTTTCTTTCACCTAACGCCTAGAATTCTCTGCGAGAGTATTTAAACTGCTGATTTTAGGGTCTCCGGGCCACTTCTGTTCCATCTTTCTGTGTATTAAGTACATAGCAGGAGGCGGGAAGCGCCTCTTTCCTCGGCAGCGTTCTACTACCAGGTAATGGCCTATTAATATCTTCTTTTCTTGCTAGGTCGGCAGTTTAACTCTCGCGGCGGGTTCGAAGCGTTTTCCATCATGTAACCTTTTCCTAAAATGTAACTACTCTTTTCTTCTATTCTCTTGTAAAGCTACATTATGGGATAGAGAGTGCTAACCCTCTCGAGTTCCCACTCACATCGTCTTGAGGTGAACTTATTTTTCTCACCCAATTCTCCCGTAATGTAATGTAAATTGCCATTAAGTCACCTCCGTAGTATGGGATTAGCCCTTGTAGTAACGGCCTAGTGCCAAGTAGGTCTTAAGCAAAGTGTATTAGGAGTGCAAGTTCGCCTCCTCTCAAGTTGTATTTTAGAGGTCATGTATTAATCTTTTCTCTCCTAATAGACCTCAGTAGGTTGGGTATTTTACCCCTGTGTATATGTCCTTTGAGGACAACTTGAAAGTTGAGTTTGGTGTGGCCTGGGAGAGGCTTAACTTTAAGAGCGAGTGGCTCTTTTCTAAAACTGAGAGTTGTATGCCTCGAGGAGGCTTTGCTGTGTAATTTGGAGCAAGGGCTCCAGGGTTTGATTGGGGTCTTCTGCCCCTTTTGTTGAAATTGGTATATCGTAAAGTTGAGCTAGTTGCTCAAGAATTGTGTTTTCAGGGCTCGAAGCCCAAATTCCTTAATCCCTGTAATTGTACATTTCAAGTTGTATTTCGGCTACTAAGTACCTGTTCTATTTGTTGTTACCTTATTTTGAAAAGAAAATATAACCTTGTTAAAATTTTAAATTTAATTTCTCTTTAGTAGCTTGAGACCTATTCACCACCCAGCACCTTCTTTCATGCTTAACTACCACAAAAACACGGTAACAAGTGGTAGCAGAGCGTGGTTGAATGGGTCTCAATTTAGCCCCTTTTGACGGCTAAACATTGCTTTAATTCGAACTCTAACAATTTTCTCAGTTGCTGGAATTTTTTGAGTTTTTCAAAATTGTTCTGTCATCATGCCCGGCCCTCGCGATGTTCTCCTCCTTAATTACTTGCGCAAGGAGGAGTTGATATATGAATTGACTATTAGAAATGTGCAATCTGGAGGCACGGTTGCAATAGACACTAACAAGCTTAGAGAGTCCCTTGATTTGCCCATTTCCGTCCCCAATTTGGGAGAGAAAGAAATTGACGACTCTCTTTCCACGATCACGGAGAATATTACTGGGCTAGCTTCTGTAGTTAGTTTTTTTGATGAAAATGATCCATCTCCTAATTAAATTAAGCGTGTGCAAGGCAGACTATATCACTTTTCAAATAGAGTTAATGATCTGTTGTCTCTAAAGGTGAATGACGTTCAGAGGAAGGAAGCTAATACGCTCCTTGAAACTATTTCTGAATTGTCTAGTAAAGTCACTCTATTGTTAACGGGGGAGGCTCCTCCCAAATCTGATCAACCCTCCATAGTGAATGCAGGCAGTGAGGAAGCGCCTCCCAAGGGAGAAGTTAATAGGATAACCGTTGCTGCTCAAACTATCTCTGCCCCATTGGACAACGAGTCTGAACGCCGTGCATCGTTGGGTAACATCCGTTCTGAATTAACTTCTTTGCCATTGAAACCTTTACCTACTATGTCACCCGGGTTTAGTAGCTTGCCTCATCCATTGGCAATGTTGCTAAGAGGTATCTCTAAGTTTTCTGTCAACACCACCAGTGAAGTAATTTCGTTTTTAAGATTTCTAGTGGAATTTCAGGATCACGCCCTTGTGTTTTCTCTTTCCCCTTGTCAGATTTTGCAAATTATCTATCCGTATGCTATTGGTGTTCTCTCAGATAAAATAGTAAGAGCCATTGCTGAACAGTCATCTATTGAAGATTTTCACGCACACTTGCTTGCAAATTTCATTCCTGCCCGCGCGAGGTCATCTCTGATTCAGAAATACTATTATCGAGTACAGAGGTTGGATGAAAACTTGGCTGATTTCATACAGGACATTAAGTTTTATACTAGGGTGTTTGCCCTTCATTTTCCTGAAGATCAGATTGTACAGGCTATTGTAGAGGGAATTTCACCTCCCTATAGGTCATATTTGTGTTTCGCGGCGTGCCCGCAAACTTTCTCTGAACTTGAAGCATTGGCCGTTTCAGCGGAAGGAGTTAGATACGCCGATTCTTTGCGTGTCGCGAAAGAACCCCCGCCTTCCTTTTGTAACACTCGGCCTCCACCTCGCCGACCAGTCAATCCCCGTAAATGTTATGCTTGCGGGTCGCCTGACCATCTGCGGAATAAGTGTCCTCTGATCAAGTCTAGTAGGGCAAATAATGGAGCTGGTTCATCACAAGGCTGTTTTAAATGTGGGGCCTTCTCACATATCGCTAAGAATTGTCCCAATTCGAATAGCACCCCCTCCTGCTCAACTTCTGGTGTAACTTCCAACAACAATCAAAAGTGACTAGTGGCTTCGGCTGAGTCAACTAATTCTGCTTCCCAAGGCTCAGCCCCTGGCAAAAAGGTCGAGAATTCAGGGAACGATAAGTCTTCGAATACATCTTTTGAATGCCCCAAAGAGTGTCTTAGGATTGCGGCGGATACACCCGCACCTGTTCCTTTTCTTAAGGTTGAGTTAAATAACGAGCCTATAACAGCTCTATTAGATTCAGGCAGTGTTTGTTCCATTATTTCGGCTGTATGGTACTCGAAATTGAAATCTGTTTGTAAACTACCTGTCTATGACTCTCCTCGTATTCAATATGTTTCGGCTAATTCATCTCCATTAGAAATTCTAGGTTCCGTACTGGTCAAAATTCGTATTTTTAAATTTACCTGGAAAATTAAACTGTTTGTGGCTAAGCACTTGTCTTGCCCCATCATACTGGGAGCGGACTTTATTTCTCACACTGGTCTTGTGCTCGATCTCCAGTCTAGGTCGTGCACATTCAAATTTGCTTCTAGTTGTAAAATACCACTATTAAAGTGTAATTCTGTGTCATGTTCTTCTATTTCGCCTACCCAGGATGAGATGTTGTTAGACCTTAGACATCTACCTGAGGAGCAGGCTGATAGTATTCGCAAACTGTGTCAGTCGTTTCCCGAGGTGTTCTCTGATTCTCTTGGTGTTACTGACCTTATTGAATACAAAATTGAGGTTACGGATTCGATTCCTGTCCGTTTTCCACCGTATAGGCTATCTCCACCTAAAATGAAGGCTCTGAAAGAAATCATCGATCAGATGTTGAAGGATGGTATTATTAGGCCCTCTAAGTCGGCGTATTCATCGCCTATTTTTCTAGTCCCGAAACCCCAAGGAGGCTTCAGGCCTGTCATTGATTACAGGGCTCTCAATCGGAAGGTGGTGTTGCAATCTGTGCCCCTTCCCGACCTTCATTCTTGCTTTTCATGGTTTCGTAAGGCCAAGTTCTTCACTATCTTGGACTTGAATCAGGCCTATAATCAAATTCCCCTTGCCGAAGAGTCTAAACACCTTACAGCGTTTGCCACGGACTGGAATTTATATGAATACAACCGCGTGCCTTTCGGGCTCCCCACGGGAGCAGCTGTACTCACTAGGCTACTAGATAGGGTCTTCTCCGACATCAAATTTGAGTACTTATATCACTACTTGGATGATGTCGTCGTATTTTCAGAGACTTTTGAAGAGCATCTAGATCATCTGCGAGAAGTTCTCGATCGCCTTCGTAAGGCGGGGTTAACTGTTAAGTTGTCCAAGGTTGCCTTCGCTAAGCCCTCTATGTCTTTCCTTGGGCATATTGTGTCACCTGATGGTGTAGCTGTCGATCATTCTAGAACTCAGGCCATCCGTGATTTTAAACCTCCCAAGGACATTAAAGGTATCGCCAGGTTCATTGGCATGGTGAATTTCTTCAGGAAGTTCATTCCTAATTTTGCTAATAGAGCGGCGCCCTTAAACCTTCTTCGTAGGAAAGGCATCAAATTCGAGTGGGGACCTTCTCAACAAGCCGCTTTTGAAGACCTTAAATTAGCTCTTTGTAATGCCCCTGTTCTTGCTATGCCTGATTTCTCGAAGAAATTCATCGTCCAAACCGACGCGTCGTCGTCAGCGGTAGCTGCAGTCCTTCTTCAAGAGACTGAACTAGGGAGGCGCCCCATCGCCTATGCATCTAGGACTTTGTCGGCTCAAGAAGCCAAGTATTCCATCTATGAGCTCGAAGGTTTGGCAGTTTTATTTGCCTTAGAAAAGTTCCGTCTCTATCTGGAACATGTCAAATTCGACCTGGAGACAGATAACCAAGCCTTAAGCTGGGTCTTAGGTAGGCCGCGTCGTACTGGTCGTATAGCCCGTTGGGCCATCCGTATTTCTGCCTTCCAATTCGATGTCAGGCATATCAGAGGTACTGAAAATGTGGTTGCTGATGGACTCAGCCGTATGTTTTCAAACGACGTTGAGAACCATGAACCGGTCGACCGTTCATCACCTCCCGAGTCCACACTAGTTGATGTTAGTGCCATTTTAACTGATGCCCCCATGCTCTTTAGGGATATCGAGAAATACCAACGTGAAGATCCGACGCTGGCTCCGATAATGGAAACCCTTTCTTCTGGGGAACATGTCGTCCCTTATGTTCTGAGGAATGGTGTTTTATGTTGCCCTTCGAGGCATGACAAGATGATGAAAGTTGTCGTTCCAGCTGTTCTCGTGCCTATGATCTTCAAATACTATCATGAGACCCCATTGGGGGGGCATCTTGGAATCTTTAAAACCCGTGAAAAGATTCGTGAAAGGTTCATCTGGAAAGGTATGGACGGTGAAATTCGTGAACTTGTAAAAGCTTGTAAATCTTGTTTGATCAGTAAACCCACCATGTCCACTAAAGTAGGCCTTTTGTCTTCTCATCAAGCGTCGCGCCCCATGGAACGCCTGTATATTGATTATGTAGGACCCTTCCCCCAGTCGAAGGGAAATGCCAACAAATTTATCTTTGTATGCGTAGATGGTTTTACCAGATTTTCTTGGTTATTTCCGACTAAGCTGGCTACCGCTCAGTCCACCATTACTTGCCTAAATTCTATTTTCGCTTCTTTTGGTCCGTGCCAATACATTGTATCTGATAATGCTAAGGCTTTTACATCTAATTTATTTCGTAAATTCTGTTTTGACTTGTCCATCTCTCATGTAACTACTTCTGCTTATTACCCGCAACCATCTCTGGCTGAACGAGTTAACCGTAATCTCAGGTCCGCTCTCATTGCTTATCATCATGAAGACCCTTCCAGGTGGGACACGTCCCTGCATTGGTTAGCTTTTGCTTTGAATTCGGCGGTTCATGAATCTCACAAGTTTACTCCAGCTTCTTTGATGTTCAAGTTTGTTCCCAACTCGCCGCTCTCTAACCTCTGGTCTCTGAGTGACATTCTGCCCGAGACAATAGATCCGGACAACATTAAAGATCTTTGGAAGAAGGCTAAAGCTAATCTTAAAGTATCTCATGAAAAGGTTAGGGAAAGGTATGATCGTGGACGGAGACCCACCACCTTGAAGGTAGGTGACCAGGTTATGGTCAAAAATTTTGTTCCCGCGGGCAAGCTTGCCCCCAGATTTCATGGGCCTTGTATCATTCTCGATTTTCTTACGCCGGTTACCTTATTGCTAAGTAATCCAGCCACCGAGAGGATATTTAGGGTTCACCTGTCCCAGGTGAAACCGGTGTAATTTCTGTGTTAACTTGCTTCATATTATTTTGAAAGGATATGAAGGTTATATTTTTTTTTTGAGTTTCACTTTTAAGGCATTCTGCCCCTTCTATAGGATTTTGTTTCTTATGTAAGCATGTTTGTGAAACCTGCCCCGACCCATTAAACTGCCATCCTGTCTTTGCCACGGCCATTACCACGCTCCCGTCTCCTGCTCCACTCTACACAGTGGCTTAATGAATACCATGAATATCTGCACGCCGCTGGCCCCTCACTCTCACTACAAGCCTGTACCCTCAAAGAAAATGATTGTCCAACACAATTCTGCCGCCTAGCTTTAATGTTTCAGCGCCCCCGCAGCCGCGCTGCGCCGTGCAGCGACTGGGGAGGGGGATGGGCCCCCTCCTCTCCAGCGAGGACGACATGTGCACGGCGAGCCGGAGCTCACCTCCCGGCCAAGGCTGATGTGCGGCGCACGACCTGCTACTGGCCCGCAGCCTGTATATGTTCACCGCGGGCGCGGCGTGCTTCTACACCTCTGCTCCCCTCATAGTGCGGGCGAGCGGTATCTCAGGGTACTTAAGGGGTCCGAGAGGCCTCCCTTGGACGCAAGCTGCAACGGCCGGTCTGGCCATCCTTCTTAATCTACATCAGCTATATGGACTGTCACCCTAAGCAATAACTACTCTTGGAAATTCAGCAGCAATATTTGGTGGACATTGCAAATTTTTCCTTCACCTTTAAGTATTAAAAGCTTATCTTCAGAAATTCAACTTCGATAAACATAAAAACCTTACGTTACCAACTGCAACAAAAATTTTGGAACTGAATTAAGAAATTTCTCAAAAACTTCTGCAAGTTATCTTAATATCAACATCAAAACTTGGAACTTATTTTCAAACAAACGTTTATGTTCTTCTGTGTTACCCCTTGGATGAACTTTTGGGGGGGGAGGTCTGTACCGGGCGGTACACCTCCACACCGTTTATTTAAAAGTTGCGCCAGTTAATACTCCTCTTCTGGAGGAAATCTGAACTTTATCTACGGTCTTAATTTTCAAATTTCTCAGAAGATGTCACTACCTGGAAAATTTTGAGTTTGTGAACTGTGTCATTTTCGATGTACTTTTGTTTTGCTTGTATTAAGAAGTGTGAACTTTCTCTTCTAGAGGACACTACTGAAGATCAACAATAGTGCAACCTAGTGCAGAGTCAAAGAACTATTTTGTTGGAGAAAATTTAATTTCAGGAGTTTGTTCTTTGTTAAATTTATTTCTATCATTGTTTAAGTTGGCAATATTTACCCCTTTCTTCCCCTTGCTTTGAATGTATCCAATCACGAATTTCTTCAATGAATTTCTGGCCAATCAGGGGTATCTTCCCCCAACTTGTATCTGTTGCGGGGTCCTACCCAATAAAATCTTTGTGGGAGGGTGTTTTCTTTCACCTAACGCCTAGAATTCTCTGCGAGAGTATTTAAACTGCTGATTTTAGGGTCTCCGGGCCACTTCTGTTCCATCTTTCTGTGTATTAAGTACATAGCAGGAGGCGGGAAGCGCCTCTTTCCTCGGCAGCGTTCTACTACCAGGTAATGGCCTATTAATATCTTCTTTTCTTGCTAGGTCGGCAGTTTAACTCTCGCGGCGGGTTCGAAGCGTTTTCCATCATGTAACCTTTTCCTAAAATGTAACTACTCTTTTCTTCTATTCTCTTGTAAAGCTACATTATGGGATAGAGAGTGCTAACCCTCTCGAGTTCCCACTCACATCGTCTTGAGGTGAACTTATTTTTCTCACCCAATTCTCCCGTAATGTAATGTAAATTGCCATTAAGTCACCTCCGTAGTATGGGATTAGCCCTTGTAGTAACGGCCTAGTGCCAAGTAGGTCTTAAGCAAAGTGTATTAGGAGTGCAAGTTCGCCTCCTCTCAAGTTGTATTTTAGAGGTCATGTATTAATCTTTTCTCTCCTAATAGACCTCAGTAGGTTGGGTATTTTACCCCTGTGTATATGTCCTTTGAGGACAACTTGAAAGTTGAGTTTGGTGTGGCCTGGGAGAGGCTTAACTTTAAGAGCGAGTGGCTCTTTTCTAAAACTGAGAGTTGTATGCCTCGAGGAGGCTTTGCTGTGTAATTTGGAGCAAGGGCTCCAGGGTTTGATTGGGGTCTTCTGCCCCTTTTGTTGAAATTGGTATATCGTAAAGTTGAGCTAGTTGCTCAAGAATTGTGTTTTCAGGGCTCGAAGCCCAAATTCTTTAATCCCTGTAATTGTACATTTCAAGTTGTATTTCGGCTACTAAGTACCTGTTCTATTTGTTGTTACCTTATTTTGAAAAGAAAATATAACCTTGTTAAAATTTTAAATTTAATTTCTCTTTAGTAGCTTGAGACCTATTCACCACCCAGCACCTTCTTTCATGCTTAACTACCACAAAAACACGGTAACAATAATAATAATAATAATAATAATAATAATAATAATAATAATAATATAATAATAATAATAATAATTTATTAATAATGCTATTTGCTTTACGTCCCACTAACTACTTTTACGGTTTTCGGAGACGCCGAGGTGCCGAAATTTAGTCCCGCAGGAATTCTTTTACATGCCAGTAAGTCTACTGACACGGGGCTGTCGTACTTGAGCACCTTCAAATACCACCGAACTGAACCAGGATCGAACCTGCCAAGTTGCGGTTAGAAGGCCAGCGCCTTATCCGTCTGAGCCACTCAGCCCGGCAAAAGTATTTATTTATATGATTATTATTAATGACAGTTTTCTTAACATAGTTAAAATATAGTTAAACGTCACTTTTAATACTATGACTAATCATTTAATCTGGCGAATACGATCAATGAACATTTTAAATTCACAACACTGAATACTTTTTAAAACGTCAGATATTTCAAAATGATCATCGGCGATTTCTAAACAACATTACAGGTCGGAATCTTAGGGAAGAATTACACACAAAATATTATATTTTTCCTAGTTGGGAAGTAACTGGGTAAAAGTAATCGGATTACTTGTAACGATTACATTAATAAAATACTTGTAATCGTTACTTTTTCCAGAAAGTCTACTTGTCATTTACTTCTTGAAATAAAATTGTGCCGGGCGGAGTCGCTTGGTCGGTACAGGGCTGGCCTTCTGACCCCAACTTGGCAGGTTCGATCCTGGCTCATTCGGGTGGTATTTCAAGGTACTCAAATACGTCAGCCTCGTATCGGTAGATTTAGGGGCACGTAAACGAACTCATGCGGACTAAATTTCGGCACCTCGGTATCTCCGAAAATCGTATAGTAGTTAGTGGGACGTAAAGCAAATAACATTATTATTAGTAGATTTACTGTCAGTTAAAGAACTCCTGTAGAACAAAATTCCGGCTCCTCGGCGTCTCCGAAAACTGTAAATGCACTTATTGGGACGCAAAACAAATAACATTATTATGTGTGTATTTATTAATTGAAGATAAAACATATTTTCGAGTCTTTCAACCTACCACCAATGTGCCATTATCGAATCATATAAGACAGGCGTGATCATGACATAATCAAAGAACAGAGCAAATCGTGCATCCGCTGACTACGTAAGCCTACTATGCTTTGTTCCTCAGCTCCGGTTTGTCACTGAGACCGGCAACGTGTCACTGGAGCAGTGACACATTATATCTGGACCGTCACACCTCTACCTTTTGTTGCTCCGGATTCTCCCTCTCCGTGCTAAACAAGCTGTATTAGCTCTCTATAATAATATACTTCTCACTACTTCTGTTCCTACCTCTTGGAATGATTTTTTTTTAGTACCTATCCCCAAACCTGGTCAACTTCAAACTGACGCTAATGGCTTTCGAGGGATTGTCCTTGGTTCGTGTATCCGCAAGACGTTTTTAAAAATTCTCCTTCAACGACTCCTGTGGTCTCTTGAATATTATAATTTGGTTCCCAAATATCAATTCGCCTACTTTAAAGGTCGTTGTGCTCAAGATGCTATTAACATTTCACTTATCGATATTTTATTAGCGCAAATTCGTAAGGATTGTCTTATTGCTATTTTTTTGGACATACGAGGAGCTTTTGACTCCATACCACTGCATCTTCTCTGGACTAATCTTGCACAGAAAGGTTTTCCTGCTCATTTTCTCCACATCTTGCGTAATTTGTTTACGTATCGGAAACTTTCACTTAAATCTGCTTATTCTTCTCTTCCTTGTCGTCTGTCATCTGTCGGTGTTCCTCAGGGAGACATTTTAAGTGGTCTGCTTTTCGCCCTGTATATGAGTAATCTTGAAGAATTGGTTACCCAAAAAGCTCGCATTCCTTTTTATGCTGATGATATAGTTCTTTATTACTCTCATAGTAATGTCGATGTGTGTCGTCACCATATATATCAGCTAATGGAACAAGTCATTACATGGCTTACTTTCCATGGCCTTCAACTTTCTACCTCCACATGCTGTGCAATGTTTTTTACCTCTAAGCGTAGGTTTAACTCTGAGCCACTTGTTTTCGATTCTCATGTCATTCCTTTTTGTTCCTCCCATAAATACCTTGGTGTTATGCTAGATCGCTCGTTATCTTGGAAACATCATATTACTCAGTTACGTAATTCTTCTGATATGTATATTAAAATTCTCCAAGTGGTAACTAGACGATCATGGGGTGCTGACCCTGGCACAGCTCAGTTGTTATATTCCGCTACTATTCGCTCTAGACTCGACTACTGTGCGCATGTTATAGATACTGCGTCGGATTCTGTTCTTAACCACTTAAATACTTTACAATTTAAAGCCCTGAGAACTTGTGTTGGAGCATTGTTGTCTACCCCTACTAATGCTCTCCTTGTCGAGACCGGTGAGTTCCCTCTTCCCATTCGCCGTAAAATGATAACATCTAAATATTTACTTAAAAGATTTGCTCTGGCTCAACACCCATTGCTTCCTAAATTGCAGTTATTAGATGAATATTCTCTTCTTTCACAGGCCCGCCGTCGTAAGATGCCTGCTTTGTTGTATGCATATCAATTTCTTCTTTCCTATTGAACCGTGTGTTTGGTCTCCTCCCGCCTTAAAGGACTTGGTACCTGTGCTGTGCTCCTAGCGAGCTCATTGAAAATTTACTACCATCATTGTGCGTATTTCTGAATGTCCTAGGCATTGATTGTGTAATAAATGTGTCTCTCCCTGTTCCTCACTTATGGCTCCATGGACAAGGAATTCTTTCCGTCCTGGGGCGTCCCTCCGTATTTGCATTTCTTTCGTATGTCGATCGTCTGCCATGCTCCCTCGCGTGTACTTACCCCCTCCCGGCTTCTCCGAGAGAGGGGCGTGATGACGTTGGTATCGGGACCTACCCCTCCCGGCGAGCCAGTGTGCCTCGCCGGGCGGTGGTCCGTCTCACTTACCTGCTGCTCTTGGTGGAGAGCACTACTCTTGGGTCGAACCGAGGACCGTGAGAGGGGCATGGGAGGTAAGATCTACTGGCTTGCTATGTGTTGGTAGGATGATGGGAGGAACTAGGGACTTGTACAGATATGTAACGCCATGTGTCTGGTTGTAATTGATAAGGAACGGCTTGGTGCCGAGATATTTTGTGAAAGTAACGTAAAGTAACTTAAGGTGTTGTACCTTTCTTGTAACATGGAAGAAAGATTCCCGAATGTTCTGGACGTGTAGTTGGGAAGTATGCGTGTCATTGTGAGTTCACTGATAGAAGAGTTTTCCTTACCTCGTAACTGGCGAGCTGTATATACGTTGTAGCGCTGTAGAGATTAGTAAGACATTTATTTGGTACCAAGGTGCGCAGCTTACGTTATGTTAAACCTTTATTTAGAAGAGTGGAATTCCTCTTATATTTTACAAGGATGAGAAATGGAAACGGGTTAAAACCCTTCTTAGTTATGTTATGTTGATTTTCGTGCGCTTCCGAATTGGTTTGTTTTACATTGTCTATGAATAAAGTTGTTGTCAAGCTGTTTGAATTGGGACTTGACATTATCCTCTGGGTTGGACCTTACATTTATATCCAGATCCCTGGCCCGCTCTCCTTTGGGTCATCCTGCCGGGGGTACGGCACAGTGGTGGCAGCCAGGAGCGTGGTTCGATCTGGATTTCCTTGTTTTTTCATTTACTTGCGAAATTTGCGCTCCCAGAGCTCTCTCGTCTCGGTGTTTGTAATTTTGCCTTGTGTGTTGTATCATTAACACGATGTCTGCTCGCGACATTATTTATCCGGGAGCTTTGCGGAAGGAGGAATTGCTGTATGAGTTAGCAATACGTAATTTGGAATCGAAAGGGACAGTTAAGGCCGATGAACTCTTGTTGAGGAACAATTTACATCGGAATGTCTCAGCGCCCTGTTATACCGAAAGCGAGGTCACGAGTTCGGTATCCCTTATTGAGACTAACCTCTCTGATATCGCCTCAGTGATGGATTTTCTGGAGAGCGACGTCGCTTCGCCCCATCAACTTAAGAGAGTACAGGGTCGTTTGATGCATTATGTTCATCGTGTAGGTGATTTGCTGTCATTAGAATTAAAGGAGGAGGTGTTAAATCAGGTTCAGGATTTACAGGTCAAATCGTCTGCGCTGTTAGAGAAAGTTGAGACTTGGCTAGCTGACCCGTCCATCAAGACTAAGCCAGTGTTACCTTCCACTGCGGCGGTGGTAGGCGAGTTAAACCAACCCACTCCTGACCTTGGGCCTGACGGGCAGCGAACTTCCCTCGAGCCGCATTTCTCATCTTTAGAGCGTTCTTCAAAACAGACTACGAGGCAACAGCCACCTTTGTCGCCGCAGGTTTCACCATTTTCGAGTATTCCTCACCCATTGAATAACATGCTGAAGGACAGCCCGCGCTACTCAGTGAATTCGGCGAGTGATGTGGTTGCATTTCTTCGTTTTCTTGTCGAATTCTTGGATCACGCTCAAGTATTTGGGTTGACGCATGCACAAATTTTACAGGTGATCTATCCGCATACTGTTGGAGTTCTTTCTGATAAGATTGTTAATGCTATATCGGAACAATTATCGTTGCATCAGTTTCATGCCCATATACTAACTCACTTTATCCCCGCTAGGGCTCTTAATTCTTTGGTGCAACAATTCTACTTTCGTGTGCAACGTTTAAATGAGACCTTATCAGAATTTATTTCTGACATTAAATTTTATGCCAGGGTATTCGCACTTGATTATACGGAGGAGCAGGTGGTTTCGACTATCGTGGAAGGGATTACTCCGTCGTATCGTTCTTGCTTGTGTTTTGTGTCTCAGCCTCGTAACTTTGCCGAGTTGGAAGCTATGGTCGTCTCGGCGGAGGGCATTCGACATGCCGACTCGCTTCGCGATCCTGGTCTTTCTTCTGGCCGGGGTGTATCTGAGCGTGCTGTTACTCGTAAACCCGCCCCGTTAAAAATATGTTTTGGCTGCGGCGCGTCTGATCATCTCCGTAATAAGTGCCCTTCTCGATCTCTTCAGGCACAAGGGCCTAGCCGTGGTTCGAGTACCGAGGGGCCGCCTAGGGTTTCGAAGGTTGTATGTTTTCGCTGTGGGACCCCGGGTCATGTAGCGAGGGATTGCACGAAAGGGCCGAAAGGTATCTGACTAGACCGGCAAAAGGCCAGGGACAGGCTCATTAATTCGCCGTCGCCTAGTCAAAATCATCGTACGACTCCAGGTGAACGTTTGTCATCCTGTCCTGCCGAATGTTTGCAGATAACGACCGAGAATAAGGGGGTAGCTCCATTTGTCAAGGCCGAGATTAATAATGAGCCAGTGACGGCACTCTTAGATACTGGAAGTGTTGTTTCCTTTGTAAGCGAGAAGTGGTTTGGTCTGCATAAATCTGTGTGTAAATTTCCCGTCGTCCACCCGGTTTCCTTTTCCTGTGTGGCTGCTAATTCTTCTAGAGTTGAAGTCTTGGGAGTTGTGAAGTGTAAGATTCGTGTTGCTAATTTTTCGTGGAAATTTCCGTTGTATGTGGCCAAAGATTTACCGTGTCCTGTAATCTTTGGATCTGATTTTTTCGCTTACTCAGGCTTGGTTTTGGATATACAGGAAGGGTCCTGCTGGTTCAAATTTTGTCGTGATGTTCGGATTCCTGTATTGCGGTCTAACTCGAGTTCTTCTTTTGCCGTGGTGCCCTCTGAGGACGAAAAGGGCTCCGATCTTAGCCATTTGCCCGAGGATCAGGCCAAGAGCATTAGGGAGTTGTGTGATGCCTTTCCCGAGGTTCTGACGGAAAAATTGGGGATGACTAACTTGTTGGAGTACAAGATAGAGGTCTCAGATTCTATTCCTGTTAGGAGTCCGCCCTATCGTCTTTCTCCCCCAAAAATGCGAGCATTGAAGGAGATCATCGATAACATGTTGCAGGAGGGAATAATTCGGCCTTCCACGTCAGCTTACTCCTCACCCATATTTCTCGTGCCTAAGCCTCAGGGAGGTTACCGTCCAGTTTTGGATTATAGGTCATTGAATAAGAAGGTGATATTGCAATCTGTTCCGCTCCCAGACTTGCATTCCTGTTTTTCGTGGTTCAGAAAGGCTAGGTATTTTACCGTCCTGGATTTAAACCAGGCATATTATCAAATCCCTTTGGCAGAGGAATCCCGTCATTTGACAGCCTTCGCAACCGACTGGAACCTCTACGAATTTTGTCGATTGCCCTTTGGCATTTCCACTGGCGCTGCGGTGCTTAGTAGGCTTCTAGATCAGTTGTTTTCGGATATTAAATTCAGTTATCTTTATCATTACCTCGACGATGTCGTCATCTATTCGGAAACCTTTGAGGAGCACCTTGACCACCTGCGCGAAGTGTTGTCTAGACTGCGTAACGCTGGCCTGACGGTTAAATTGTCGAAGGTTTCCTTTGCAAAGCCACAGATGTCCTTTTTAGGCCATATAGTGTCATCTAATGGAGTTTCAGTCGACCAGTCTCGCACCCGGGCCATTGATGAGTTCAGACCCCCACAGGACGTTAAAGGCGTCGCCCGCTTCATCGGGATGGTAAACTTCTTCCGTAAGTTTATCCCTAACCTTGCTAAGCGTGCTGGGCCTCTTAACGCCCTCCGGCGTAAAGGGGTGAAGTTTGAATGGGGTACTTCACAACAAGCAGCCTTCGAGGATCTGAAGTTGGCTATAACTAATGCTCCCATACTTGCGATGCCCGATTTTTCCAAAACCTTCATTGTTCAGACCGATGCTTCAGCCTCGGCGGTTGCAGCAGTCTTAATGCAGGAATCCGACCTGGGCCGGCGACCTGTTGCTTACGCTTCCAGGACCTTGACTCCTCTTGAAAGTAAATATTCAGTCTATGAGTTAGAGGGTTTGGCTGTGTTGTTTGCCCTAGAGAGGTTTCGAATGTATTTAGAACATGTAAAATTCGAGCTTGAAACCGATAACCAAGCGTTGAGCTGGGTCCTGGGTAAACCTAGGAAAACGGGCCGTCTAGCTCGGTGGGCCATAAGAATATCGGCGTTTCAGTTCGATGTACGGCATATTCGAGGCGCGGACAATGTTGTGGCCGATTCGCTTAGCCGCATGTTCTCTGGTCAGCCTATTCAGGATGATGACTCTTCTGACCCTGAGGTCCTAACTTCCTTACCCCTGGCTGGAGCGATCTTGACTGATGCCCCGTTGTTATACCATGATCTTGCAAAATTCCAAGTGGAAGATCCTATCTTAGGGACTATTGTCCAGCAGTTGAAAGAAGGCAAGATTGTTAACCCATATGTGTTAAGAAATGGTGTCCTTTGCTGTCCCTCCCGCTCTGATCACAAGATGAAAGTTGTTGTTCCGTCGGTATTAGTACCTATGATATTTAAATATTTCCATGAAACTCCTTTGGCTGGTCATCTGGGAGTGTTTAAGACCAGGGAGAAAATTCGCGAAACCTTTATTTGGAAGGGGCTGGATGCTGAAGTCCGTGAGATGGTCAAAGCGTGTAAGATTTGTAGGATGAGCAAGCCTGCCCTTAATACTCGGGTCGGCCTGTTGTCTTCTACCCAGGCGACGCGACCCATGCAACGTCTATTTATAGATTATGTGGGACCCCTCCCCAAGTCAAGGACGGATGGCAATAGATTTATATTTGTTTGTGTCGACGGCTTCACTCGTTTTTCTTGGTTTTTTCCGACGAGGTTAGCCACGGCAGAGTCCACCATAAGGTGTTTGAAAACCATATTTTCTTCTTTTGGTCCGAGCCAGTACTTGGTGTCCGATAATGCGAGGGCGTTCACGTCGAATTTGTTCAGAAAGTTTTGCTTTAGCCTGTCCATTACGCATGTGACAACGTCCCCGTACCACCCCCAACCCTCTTATGCAGAGAGAGTCAACCGCAATTTGCGGGCCGCTCTCATCGCCTTCCATCATGACGATGTTTTGAGATGGGACACTTCGTTGCCATGGCTGGCTTTCGCATTTAATTCTGCTGTACATGAAGCGCATCAGTTTTCTCCTGTGTCTCTTATGTTCTCCTTCGTTCCCAACTCTCCACTCAGTAATCTCTGGAACATTGATGAACTGTTACCAGAGAGGATTGACCCCCTTAACATCAGGGCAATTTGGAAAAAGGCTAAGGAAAACCTCAAGGTGTCCTATGAGAAGAAGAGAGAACGTTACAATGAGGGGCGCCGACCGACCGATCTCGCTGTAGGAGATAATGTTTTTGTTAAGAATTTCGTGCCTTCCGGGAAGCTCGCTCCTAGATTCCGAGGACCGTATGAAATTATTGATTTCGTAACACCGGTCACCTTGTTGGTAAAGGATCCGGAGACGGAGAGAGTCTTCCGAGTTCATCTTTCGCAAGTAAAGCCTGCTTAGCGTTTCAGCTACGGGTACCTTGGTTTCATGTGGTATGAAGCTTTAACTTGGTTATCCGGAGAGTTTTGACTCATTTCCATTCTTGTCGGAGATATGCTCTTCCCTTAGTTAGTTTAAGTTTGTTCTTTTTTTAAGAAAAACAAATCTGGATGTATTATTTATTTATTATGAATGATTTAATGTGAGTCCTCCCGGAGTCCTATCGCACCCGTACTGCTCCCATGCCCCCCGGTCCGGTCCCCTACACTGCATTGGCCCCCTGTACCCTGTACCGGTGGATGGATATCTTTCGACATCTTTGCTGGCCTTCTGCTTTATTTTACAGTGGACTGGAGTATCCACCTACGCCCACTGCTCCATGAGAAGGGCCCCTCGTGGCTGCGATTCCTGGCGATCATTGACTCCAGCCGCCGTGTCTTACGGCTACCGAGTTCAGAAGGATTGGGATTTCCAGCGTCTGAGTTGCCTAAGGAGGCTCCGAGACGGTCCGCTACTGTGGCCGTTGTCCTGCATGCATGCCGCTCAAGGTTTGGTTGGGTTGTATCCCAGCTATGATGGTTGCCGGCCCTGATGGCCCACCTTTCCCCTGGCGATTGCTGGGGACATCTTCATTGAACTGAATGTTGCCATATCCCGGGATATACTTGTCAAAGACTCGCTACTTCATTGTGGTGTACAGTAAGAAACTAAATTTTGGTACAGCAAGAATGTAAAGTCAGGGATAGGCTTGGCAAAGACTCGCTACTTTATTATGGTGTATAGTAAGAAAGTAATTTCAGTGCTAATCTTGGCAAGAACTCGCTATTTCATTTAATGTACAGCAAGAATGTAAATTCAGAGATAATCTTGGACTCACTACGTCATTTTGGTGACCAGCAAGAGTATTAATTTTATATATTATCTGGGCAAAGACTTGTTTCTTCATTTTTATGTGCAGCAAGATGTTACTTTTGTATATAGTTATTTATTGTAAAGCAAGAACACTATTGTATATCCAGCAAGTATTCAGGATAATGAACTTTATGCGGCTGATCTTTATGTAAGGAAAACACTTTGGTCAACCCTGGGTTGGTGTTTTGGGGGGGAGGTCTGAACCGTGTGTTTGGTCTCCTCCCGCCTTAAAGGACTTGGTACCTGTGCTGTGCTCCTAGCGAGCTCATTGAAAATTTACTACCATCATTGTGCGTATTTCTGAATGTCCTAGGCATTGATTGTGTAATAAATGTGTCTCTCCCTGTTCCTCACTTATGGCTCCATGGACAAGGAATTCTTTCCGTCCTGGGGCGTCCCTCCGTATTTGCATTTCTTTCGTATGTCGATCGTCTGCCATGCTCCCTCGCGTGTACTTACCCCCTCCCGGCTTCTCCGAGAGAGGGGCGTGATGACGTTGGTATCGGGACCTACCCCTCCCGGCGAGCCAGTGTGCCTCGCCGGGCGGTGGTCCGTCTCACTTACCTGCTGCTCTTGGTGGAGAGCACTACTCTTGGGTCGAACCGAGGACCGTGAGAGGGGCATGGGAGGTAAGATCTACTGGCTTGCTATGTGTTGGTAGGATGATGGGAGGAACTAGGGACTTGTACAGATATGTAACGCCATGTGTCTGGTTGTAATTGATAAGGAACGGCTTGGTGCCGAGATATTTTGTGAAAGTAACGTAAAGTAACTTAAGGTGTTGTACCTTTCTTGTAACATGGAAGAAAGATTCCCGAATGTTCTGGACGTGTAGTTGGGAAGTATGCGTGTCATTGTGAGTTCACTGATAGAAGAGTTTTCCTTACCTCGTAACTGGCGAGCTGTATATACGTTGTAGCGCTGTAGAGATTAGTAAGACATTTATTTGGTACCAAGGTGCGCAGCTTACGTTATGTTAAACCTTTATTTAGAAGAGTGGAATTCCTCTTATATTTTACAAGGATGAGAAATGGAAACGGGTTAAAACCCTTCTTAGTTATGTTATGTTGATTTTCGTGCGCTTCCGAATTGGTTTGTTTTACATTGTCTATGAATAAAGTTGTTGTCAAGCTGTTTGAATTGGGACTTGACATTATCCTCTGGGTTGGACCTTACATTTATATCCAGATCCCTGGCCCGCTCTCCTTTGGGTCATCCTGCCGGGGGTACGGCACACCTATAAAAACACTATTTTACGCACTGCTTCTTCCCCCGTTTATTCAGTAAATTTTGATTGTTTATTTTTTGTCCCTTCTATCATTATCTCCCCTACATCTTATTTTTCTTCTTCTATTCCTGGTTCTTCGTTGACTGGCCCACCTTTTAAGAAGCTACGTTTTGCTCTAAGTGATTCTGGCGTCCAGATATATACAGACGGCTCAAAAAACTCTTCTGGCGTTGGAGCAGCGTTCTATATTGTCAATACCAATGTTGCTGAACTCTATCGTTTACCCAGTGACTTTTCTATCTACACTGCGGAAATTTTTGCTATTCGTCAAGCTCTTATGTACATTAAGCATCATTCTATACCTAACGCAGCTATTTATACGGATTCCCTCAGTGCAGTTCAGTCGCTCAAGTCATCTCATCTTTCTTTTAACTGGTATTTGTATCATGTTAAAAGTCTCATTTATACTTTGCATCAATCTGGGGTGGTTCTCACTTTTGTCTGGGTCCCTAGTCATATAGGTATCTATGGGAATGAACAGGCGGATTTATTCGCGAAGCGAGCTGTTCGTGATGGCAAATCCCTACTTAACCTTGCAGTTCCTCTACCCGATTTTTATCCAGTTCTTAAACATTATGCTTATGGTCAGTGGCAAGAAGATTGGACTAGATCAGCTTCTTATAAAGGTCGCTATTATTACAATATTCAGCCTTGTATTCCTCCCTATCCTTGGTATTTGAAGGGTAACTATTCTCGCCGTCACATTACCAACATTATTCGTCTTCGCTTTAACCATGTTCTTACTCCTCAGTATAAACATCGTTTTAACCTCTCCCCCCACTCCTCCTGTATATGTGGTACTCTGAGTGCTGATGTAAATCATTTATTATTCCAATGCCCTGTGTATGATTCTTTTCGTCCGGCTTTTATTTCTCGTTTTCTCAGTCTTCAGAAAGCTCTCCCCACCAATGTCTCCTGCTTTAATACATGCTATCAATCAATATTTGGATGACTCTCATCTTCATTTGTAAATTACTGTCTGTTTATTGTTCGCACTAGGGATGGGCATGAGCGCAGCTCGAGCGGCTCGAGCTGATGACGTCACTGCTCGATCTAGCTCGAGCAGTACTCGAGCAGGAGTATGGCCTGCCATCTATGAGTGATTACCTTGTACTAAATCAGATGAGTGGCAATCTTCTTTGCTCTTTTAATACTAATGAAATGAAACCAGTGTGTGTACAGGAACACAACTGAACAAACTATATCCTCACCCGGCAATTTCAGAAATAGCTTGTTACATTTCGTACCATGAAAATAATATTTATAATGATAACGCCTTAACATTATTAACGGAATACATTGAATCCCTTACACAACATAGGAGTATATGGATTATATGGTTGTTATCCTAGAGTAATATTATTGCCTGAGAAATGATACGGCGTAATATGTAAGTAAGTCCGCCTCTGTGGTGTAGTGGTTAGCGTGATTAGCCGCCACCCTCGGAGGCCCGGGTTCGATTCCCGGCTCTGCCACGCAATTTGAAAAGTGGTACGAGGGCTGGAACGGGGTCCACTCAGCCTCTGGAGGTCAACTGAGTAGAGGTGGGTTCGATTCCCACCTCAGCCATCCTCGAAGTGGTTTTCCGCGGTTTCCCATTTTCACACCAGGCAAATGCTGAGGCTGTAGCTTAATTAAGGCTGCGGCCGCTTCCTTCCCACTCCTAATACCTTTCCTATCCCATCGTCGCCATAACACCTATCTGTGTCGGTGCGACGTAAAACCAATAGCAAAAAACCCAGTTATATTATATCGGACGCAGGACGTCAGGTCTGTTCACATTTTGTTATTATGTAGGAGAAATAGTAAATATAGCATTATAATAAGACTGAACAAAATATATTATTAAAATGATACATACAATGTTCAGAAGAACCAAGAATGGAAGTAGCGGCCAAGTAACGAAAGGAAAACCACACAAATACTATCACTATGCAGAGCTCATCGCCATGTCGAGCAGTCACTTCCATTTGATAAAAAAAAGTAATTCTGGGCATATATGGATTTAATAAACTGATGCGTCCACTATGACTTACGGTACGTATGTATTTCTGTAGAATGAACGCTATCGCTAATGACTCTACTTCTACTCTACGCGTAGTGCCGGATGGTGAATATCAACGTGAATGAGTGCAGACTGAATTCTGGCTCGAGCCCTAACACTAGTGATGGGCGAATGATACGGAAGTTCGAGCAGGCTCGAGTCGGCCCGATACGCTACGTAGGCTCGATGCCGTATCAAACCTGTTCGAACTGTCAGGCGACACCACACATCGACTAAGCGGAGCGCGGACGGAAAATTCGTCCTATTAGATTACTTTTTTTTTTTTTTTTTTTGCCACGGGCTTTACGTCGCACCGACACAGATAGGTCTTATGGCGACGATGGGATAGGGAAGGCCTAGGAGTTGGAAGGAAGCGGCCGTGGCCTTAATTAAGGTACAGCCCCAGCATTTGCCTGGTGTGAAAATGGGAAACCACGGAAAACCATCTTCAGGGCTGCCGACGGTGGGGCTCGAACCCACTATCTCCCAATAATACATTATTATGTCCGCCTCTGTGGTGTAGTGGTTAGTGTGATTAGCTGTCACCCCCGGAGGCCCGGGTTCGATTCCCGGCTCTGCCACGAAATTTGAAAAGTATCACGAGGGCTGGAACAGGGTCCACTCAGTCTCTGGAGGTCAACTGAGTAGAGGTGGGTTCCATTCCCACCTCAGCCATCCTGGAAGTGGTTTTCCGTGGTTTCCCACTTCTTCTCCAGGCAAATGCCGGGATGGTACCTAACTTAAGGCTACGCAGGTGAGGCCGCCTGGGCGAGGTACTGCTCATCCTCCCCAGTTGTATCCCACGACCCTGAGTCTGAAGCTCCCGGACACTGCCCTTGAGGCGGTAGAGGTGGGATCCCTAGCTGAGTTCGAGGGAAAAACCGACCCTGGAGGGTATGCAGATTAAGAAAGAAAGAAAATACATTATTATAATAGACGAATTTGTTATTACTTCAGACAGAGCAGACAATGGCCGGTAGAAAAAGGTCATGGACTTGGGACTACTTTGAAGAGCTTCCAGACAAACGAGTAAAATGCACTCGATGTGATAAAATATTAAAACGGTAGTAAAAATACATCGACGACGATAAGATACTTAAAAATTCATAATATTCGTCCTTCGTCGAATGACACCATTCCAAATGAGGGGGAGACACCTCCACGAAACGACGTCGACATATGCAGGTAAAATATTCTTAATAGGTTCCGTTTTGTTTTTCATGAATAGCACAGTGGACGGCCGCTCGCATTTGACTGGCGAAAGGCTCAGAATGTCCGCCTGGACAGGGTCTACATAGTTTACTGTTGAGGTATACAGTTTATACCGATTTTACGTGCGTAAGCATTACGTTATGAAACCATCAATTTATTAATTGATTGGCAATTAGTCCGCCTCTGTTGTGCAGTGGTTAGTGTGATTAGCTGCCACCCCCGGAGGTCCGGGTTCGATTCCCGGCTCTGCCATGAAATTTGAAAAGTGGTGCGAGGGCTGGAACGGGGTACACGCAGCCTCTGGGTGTCAACTGAGTAGAGGTGGGTTGGATTCCCACCTCAGTCATCCTCGAAGTGGTTTTCCGTGGTTGCCCACTTCTCCTCCAGGCTATTGCCGTGATGGTACCTAACTTACGGACACGGCCGCTTCCTTCCCTCTTCCTTGTCTATCCCTTCCAAACTTCCCATCCTCTCGCAGGGCCCCTGTTCAGCATAACAGGAAAGGCCGCGTGGGCAACGTACTGGTCATCCTCCCCAGTTGTATCCCCGACCCAGAGCCTGAAGCTCCAGGATACTGCCCTTGAGGCGGTGGAGGTAGGATCCCTCGCTGAGCCCGAGGGAAAAACCGACCCTGGAGGGTAAGCAGATTAAGACGAAGAAGAAGATGGGCAATTAAAGAAAACGATGCCGAAAACCGAAAGAGTAGCTAGTGGGTCGTAAAGCCAATAACGAACAATGGGGTTCTTTACTTCTATGGTTATGGCCCCAAACAGAAAATAAACACCCTTTACATCCTCGTTTTAAAGCGCTGAGGAAATCGGGCTAGAAAAATATAAGGTCCAAGAAAGAATAATAATTTTATTGGCTTTACGTCCCACTAACAACTTTTACCGTTTTCGGACACGCCAAGGTGCCGGAAGTTAGTTCCGCAGGAGTTCTTTGCGTGCCATTAAATCTACCGACAAGAGGTTGACGTATTTGAGCTCGAACCTGGGCGCGTATCGGGTCGGCTCGATCCTGCTTGAACACGGGTATCGTTCGCCCATCACTAGCTGTAGCCCGAGTCAACTGCGCCTTCGGTCACGTGACTGCTCGAACCTCGGCGCGTATCGGGTCGGCTCGATCCTGCTCGAACACGGGTATCGTTCGCCCATCACTAGCTGTAGCCCGAGTCAACTGCGCCTTCGGTCACGTGATGACTGCTCGAGCTTACTTCGAACAGACTCGAACCTCGGCTCGTATCGGATTGGCTCGATCCCGCTACAACACGGGTATCGTTTGCCTATCACTAGCTGTAGCCCGAGTCAGACTCACCCTTCGGTCATGTGACAGCTCGAGCTTGCTTCGAACAGGCTCGAACCTCGGCTCGTATCGGGTCGGCTCGATCCCGCTACAACACGGGTATCGTTTGCCTATCACTAGCTGTAGCCCGAGTCAGAATCCGCCTTCGGTCATGTGACAGCTCGAGCTTGCTTCGAACAGGCTCGAACCTCGGCTCGTATCGGGTCGGCTCGATCCCGCTACAACACGGGTATCGTTTGTCCATCACTAGCTGTAGCCCGAGTCAAAATCCGCCTTCGGTCATGTGACAGCTCGAGCTTGCTTCGAACAGGCTCGAGCCTCGGCGCGTATCGGGTCGGCTCGATCCCGCTAGAACACAGGTATTGTTTGCTTATCACTAGCAGTAGCCCGAGTCAGAACCCGCCTTCGATCACGTGACTGCTCGAACTTGCTTCGAACCTCGGCGCGTATCGGGTCGGCTCCATCCCGCTAGAACACAGGTATCTTTTGCTTATCACTAGCTGTAGCCCGAGTCAGAACCCGCTTTCGGTCATGTGACAGCTCGAGCTTGCTTCAAACAGGCTCGAACCTCGGCTCGTATCGGGTCGGCGCGATCCCGCTAGAACACAGGTATCGTTTGTCCATCACTAGCTGTACCCCGAGTCAGAATCCGCCTTCGGTCTTGTGACAGCTCGAGCTTGCTTCGAACAGGCTCGAACCTCGGCGCCTATCGGGTCGGCTCGATCTCGCTAGAACACAGGTTTTGTTTGCTTATGACTAGCTGTAGCCCGAGTCAGAACCCGCCTTCGATCACGTGACTGCTCTAGCTTGCTTCAAACAGGCTCGAACCTCGGCTCGTATCGGGTCGGCTCGATCCCGCTAGAACACAGGTATCGTTTGTCCATCACTAGCTGTAGCCCGAGTCAAAATCCGCCTTCGGTCATGTGACAGCTCGAGCTTGCTTCGAACAGGCTTGAACCTCGGCGCGTATCGGGTCGGCTCGATCTCGCTAGAACACAGGTATCGTTTGCTTATCACTAGCTGTAGCCCGAGTCAGAATCCGCCTTCGGTCTTGTGACAGCTCGAGCTTGCTTCGAACAGGCTTGAACCTCGGCGCGTATCGGGTCGGCTCGATCTCGCTAGAACACAGGTATCGTTTGCTTATCACTAGCTGTAGCCCGAGTCAAAATCCGCCTTCGGTCATGTGACAGCTCGAGCTTGCTTCGAACAGGCTCGAACCTCGGCGCGTATCGGGTCGGCTCGATCCCGCTAGAACACGGGTATCGTTTGCTTATCACTAGCTGTAGCCCGAGTCAGAATCCGCCTTCGGTCTTGTGACAGCTCGAGCTTGCTTCGAACAGGCTCGGACCTCGGCGCGTAGCGGGTCGGCTCGATCCCGCTAGAACACAGGTTTTGTTTGCTTATCACTAGCTGTAGCCCGAGTCAGAACCCGCCTTCGATCACGTGACTGCTCGAACTTGCTTCGAACCTCGGCCCGTAACGGGTCGGCTCGATCCCGCTTGAACACGGGTATCATTTGCCCATCACACGCGTAGAGAGCGGGATCGAGCCGACCCGATACGCGCCGAGGTTCGAAGCAAGCTCGAGCAATCACGTGATTGAAGGCGGAGTCTGTCTCGGGCTACAGATAGAACGTGCAGATTAGCAAACAGCATATGAAGTGAAGCACCTTTCACACATGTGTGTGTATAATATTTATAACGAAGGTGCGTGCTTTCACATATTACTACATTCAGTCATTGACGTATATCTTATGAGGAATAAAGGTTGGCCATAAAATTAGAAGGCTTAGATTATGATAATATGCAATGAAAAGGACAAAGCATGTATTCGTAATATTCCCCGCGTATTAACAGAAGTATTTCCTCCCAAGGCAGTACTTGTGTGCCGTGTAACAACTGCACGTTGGACGCAACATTATGAATAAAAAACCAAACCAGACCCCATGGCGCAACAGCCCCGACGGGCCATGGCCTACCAAGCGACCGCTGCTCAGCCCGAAGGTCTGCAGATTACGAGGTGTCGTGTGGTCAGCATGACAGATCCTCTCGTCTGTTAATCTTGGCTTTCTAGACCGTGCAAAATTATAAATACGGTAATATTATTCTTACAATGCGATGCTTTGGGCGGCTAAGACAGCTGGCAGCGCCTCAGGCGAGGTTCTCCTTCTGTCCTCAATGTTGGGGGGTTTGAATCCACTCCTTGGGAGAGTATTACCCTTGTTGCTCGTATAGAAGACTTTGAGTAAGAAAGGATTGATATCTCATCAATCGTATACACAAATACATGTATAAATATTATGATGCAGCAATGTTACTGTCTGATTGCGTGGTATATAGGCTATATGAAACTCAAACGTGACTCGCGATTTCAAGCTGTATCATTTACAATAATTCAGGTCAATCGGTTCAGTAGTTTTCGAGCCCATCTGGAACAAATAAAACAAGACATCATCTTATGGTTTTAAAAATCCTGATCCTACCGGGTATCGAACCCGGGACCCCTGCAACCAAAGGCCAACACGCTTACCATTGAGCCACGCACCCGAGCGAGAAACGTGTCAACAACAACTGCAGGTAAAATATACATTTTTAGTCTTGTAACCATTTAAATATGTAACTATTACGACACGTGAATGGTTTCCTTTTTCTGTCTTTATACGGCCCAAACAACACATTTTAGTAGAGAATTGGTTTATTCGGATGGAGGCATGTGTAACGAATCATCGCACAAACAAACATTTTGACTGTCTCCAATATATAGGTATGGGTCGAAATTATATTATGTACAAAATACACGGAAGTAACAGTAGAGAGGACGAACCGGTACTGTCCAGCATAAATACTCTTACATGTCCTTCTCAAGTTTGCTGGGTGTTAGTACCAGCAAGGCGCTAGGTTGCGGCGCGCGCAAAAGCTCGAGCAAAGCTCGAACAGGGTCGAGCTCTGACGTCATCTGTTCGAGCAGCTCGAGCCGGGCTCAAGCACATCACTACCTAACACACACTCCTGCTTAGTGCACATGCAAGCCTACGTCACGAGGGAATTCCGTGTTGCTCGATCTGGCTCGACACACCAGTTCGTGACGTCAGCACTCGAGCCTGCTCGAGCAGGCGATCGAGTGGCCCATCCCTAGTTCGCACCGTTACATACTCCTGCTTCCACTGTTTTTTGCTTCTACGCACTTCCTTTGTTATGTTTCGCGTTACTTAAGGTGTGTACATAGACCCGATGCTCAACTGTTCTTGAGACCTTCGTAGTGGACTCATTGCGTGTGATTTCGCATTATAAGTGTAATATCACGATAATAAGTGTAGTGGCTGGGTGAAATAATAGAGCCCATAACCTCTCCGACAACAACAACAACAACAACTCTACCTTTTGTTGTGCTGAATGATCGCGTGATGGATCAGTTCAAAATATTTTAACCAAAACGTAACAGCCCAGTAAATGAGTCGTTCAATTAAAATAGTTCGTTCATTAATGATTCATATCTATGACGTCGTTATAAATGACCAAACCGTAGTCTTGTGCTGAGAATATCTTCAAGGGGCTTACCATTTCAGAATATAGAAAGGTAGGAGTGCCTACACTAGGGCTATGCCTTAGCAACTACATGAAGCAATGGTGCTTTGCAGTTAAAGCTAGAGTTGTTCGTTCAATTTCTTTCCAAAGTAGTAATAGTGCTTTTCATCGATTTAGACTTATAATGGGAGATAAGCATGTGATTTGGTATGAAAATATTACTTTCACAGCTTTTTACTTCTTCAGCTTATTTTTATGGTAATGTAAATTTGAATTTTTGTACGAAGGAAAAGTTTCCATCTCGAACTGGCCGTCAAGCGGTATAGAACTCGCGGGAGACTTGTAGAGCAATAATTGGGCAACCGTAAGTTTTCAACTTTACTTTTAGTTTCTAACAAAGTGCTGTGCCAGTCCAATAAACGATATCTGCAAGAAAAATACGGGTCTGAAATTTTCTAAAGATTTCGAACAGTGCCCGCGCAAAACCGCGACATTTGCAGATGGGGTGAATTCTCCTTCAATTTCCAGGTAAACACCTGCATCTACAGATTACGGTGTTTTGTACTGAACATCCTAAACAAATACAACTATAATGTACAAGAAATTTATTTTACTTAACATTGAGGTCACACTGAAATACAGTACGGTAACCTGAGTAAAAACATGCGGACATCAACAAGATGCACTAATTGTGGTTTTGCTCTAGTATGGCTAAATATCAATCAATCAGTCACTACTGATCTGCATTTATTGCAATTGCCCAGGTGGCAGATTCCCTATCTGTTATTTTCCTAGCCTTTTCTTAAATGATTGCAAAGAAATTGGAAATTTATTGCACATCTCCCTTGGTAAGTTTTCCAATCCTTAACTCCCCTTCGTGTAAATGAATATTATTTTATGTGAGGAATGCTGTCTGTGGTTGCCTAATTTTTGTTAACGCAGTAGCCTACTTGTTTGTCTGGCAGTGATACAAGTTGATGGGAATTAGTTCTTGTTATTAACATTTCCTGTCAGTGTGTAATGCTAGTTATTAATATTTTTGATAGAATATAGTGTACCAGTAGTTTTAGTTAGGAGAGAGGGCGTTGTTAGCTCCTGGGTTTGTAGCAGGACAGTTGTCGCTTGAATTCTTGTATATCTCATGTTGGAATTTTCATCTAGAGATAAAGATGGTGTGGAGAAATGTCTACACTTATACCCTAGACAAAAAATAATGAAACCTCGGAGTTTAAAAGTGACGTTACATGGCTTGTGCCAGATGTAATGGCAGTTTCTGTGATGTAACTATCAATTGGTCCTCTCACTAGCCAATGCTGTCACAGGGGATAGTAGAAGCCTTGGCCCATTTGTGGCTTTAACCTGGGGGCTAATGTCCATAGACCAATAGTCTGGTCACTAGACAGACATAGCTCATATTTGGTGATGATCATAACACTAGCCAGCCTGAAAATAATTCCTAAGTTGGCAACATCGTGTAGTATGCTCTGATGTCATGTAAACTGCACCATATAAAATTCTTAATGTCTCTTTTTTGAACTGCTAGTAGAGTTTTACTGATCTCCTTTTGTTGTCTTCAACTAGAGTTAAGACAGGAATCTTCTGTACTGTAGATTTACTTTCCCTCAAAATTAAATCACCCTCAGTGACATGGACTAAGGACATATAGCCTATCTGTGAATATTATTGGAATTCCCAATATTTAAGACAGTGGTCTAAGATAAGTCCCAATTTTTATACACATTGGACTTATTTCAAGAGCTATATTAATTATATTTTGTAGGGTATTTTGTTGAAAAGTATGGAGGAACATGTGTTTGTCAAAGGTCTAAGACGAGTCCCAAATTCTATAATTTTTTTTTGCAGGGTATTTTGTCAAAAAGTATGGAAGAACCTGTGTTTGTCAAATGTGAGCCAGCATGGTCTTCAGATACAGAAGAACAACCCTCAAACTTTGTAAGTTTGGTACCATAAATAATATCTAATAATTGATAATGTGATAGGGGGTAAATTGGATGAAAGCCAGTGCAGTTTTTCAGACCACAGATGTTTTTTGGACCTGTCAAGACAGACTATACTATCGCAGAAGTAATTTTAATGTAAGGAAATCCAACTTTTCAATACTTACAAAACTGTTGCACATACGTTATACTACAACATTTTTATCATTATGAAGCTACCAGTTTTGAAATGTTTACAATGTCATCATCAGCCTTTCGTAAAACCAAGCAAGAGAATAAATTCACATACAGCAACAATATATACACACACTAGGTAAAATTTTGTATAACGACCCACATTTAAAATAGTTTATATAAAATACATGAGGAGTGTTAAATGTTGGCAGCGTATTAGTGTTATGTTGTCACGAGGCACATTCTGTAAAGTTGGGCTTTGGTATGATAAAGCTTAATGAACACGTTAAAATATTGATAAGTATCTTATTCGTAGTGAAATGCAGCACTGAGGAATAATCTGCGCACTGTTCGTGGCATAGTCTTTCTTATCTTAAAATTGTACCATGCCGTCAAAAGGTGGTTTTCAGTGTACATGTAGGTCCTAGGATGATAAGTAGGACCGAGGTTCCTCAGCTATAAAGGGCAAGTCATATGAAGCAAAGGTATACTGAGTTATAGTGTGAGACTCACCTTGCTGCAGCGTGCCAAGAAGCTTACTCTGTGGAGAGGAGTTGACAGCTGGAAAAGTGTCTCATGACAACATAAGATGTGTGTATATATTTATATGAGCAGAACATGTAGAGATGTTGGAAATATGAAAGTGATATTGTGTCAGCAAATAAACAGAGTCTAGGGATGTGAATCTTCATTTTATAATTTAAAGCCACGTGATCATATAATTTTATTGCATCATAATACAGTCTTGATTTTATGGAAGTTAGTCATCACGTGTATGAATCATAATGATGTTACAGTGGTCAGACAAGTAGGATCTTCGAAGTAATAGTTATTCATGATCAAATTTATTATTGTGTACCTATACTGCTTAGCATAGGAATTTAATTCAGGCTAGTGCAGTTGAAGTAAGATAGTACGAAATTTATTTACAGGAGCAGTTAAGACGATATTAGCCACAAGTATTGAGAATCTACGATATTGCGAATCTGAGTGTTGTTATGAATTTATGTGATATTGTGGAGCTATGTGTTATGATGAGTCTGCATATTTATTAAAGTGAGGAATTTGATGAATATAGAGTCTTTGCCTACATAAACATGTAGGCCATTTAGATGAATGAATTGACATGGAAGTAATGAAATAGTACTATCCTCGATATGCACCCAAGGATATTAGATGCCATACGTCAAGTTCTGCTCTTGTTTATTTCTTAGGTACATTTTTACGAGAACCTGACCAGATCCAGTGACCAGCATCATTTAATGTTTGTGCATGTGCATGAATTTCTTTTTCAGCTATTTGCAAGAGTGTGATCTAGAATGAACCATCCAGTATATGGTTATGCAATTGTGATATATATAGGGATGTACTTTATCCATTCTAGGTACAAACTGAGGCCGCACCATTGTTATTTGCACGTTGGTGCATTATTCGTTCATTCTCAGATGATGACTTTTATATTCATATCTTCAAAAGAATTCTTGTTACTTCGTGCTATATTTCATTGTGTGTGTCGATAAGGGAAAAATTCCTTTCACATTTCATTGAATGTCTGTATGTTACTGCCATTAAGGTAATGGTAACTTATCACTGATTTAATTAAACTACCTGAAGATATGTACTAATTGATGTGAGGATTTTATTTAGAACCGTGGGCGAAGGAATGCTCGTTCATTGAATCACTAATTGATTGCGGCTTTTTCTTAGAACAATGGGCGAAGGAATGCTGGTTCATTAAATCGCTAATTGATTGCAGATTTTTTTTAGAACCACGGGCGAATGAATGCTGTTTCATTAAATCATACGAGTTCAATACGTGTTGTTAAATTATTTAAATTATTAAATCATGTCATTGAATTATACAACTTGTGTTAACTATTTCAATTGAGGTACTATGGACATTTAAGCCATGATTCCAGATGGCATGTTAAACCCTTTCTTGAAGATTTTATTTTTCAATCTAAGCTTGTCAGTTCATTGATTTATAATATGAAGTTTTATTTAAAATTTTAATGTGGACCAACATGCAGGTAGAATTCGGAGTAGACACCAAAATAACTGAAATTATTAAGAACAAATATTCTAAAGTAAAATTCATGCAGGAGCTCTGGAAGGAGTTTTAGAATTAAAGCAGGGGTAACAGGGTTAAAGGCTATCTCTGGTTCTCTTCAGCTGTGTTTTGGAAAACATCTGTGAATAGGAAAAATCCTGTCAAGGTACACTGGCACATCTGCAGAGCAGATAAATATACTAAAGCAGGAAGCAGATAAAGCAGGGCCCCAAATTTCCTTTGAAACATACAAATATATAACCAACATGGAAACAGCCCCGTATCACTTGAAGGGAGTGCATTGTAAGATAGACAGAGTTGCCAGTTTCAAATACCTCATGGAAATCATGCAGCTGAAAACTGCTTTTCACTGGACACATGCTTTATGCAGCATCTCAAGGCAAGCTAAACTGACACACTTTGACTGTGATTAAAACAGAGTGTCTGTATGCTAGTGAATGCCTCCAAAAACAGGAATGTTGGGACTATGAGAAACTGAGAAATTTGAGGGAAATGCCCCGGATCGTTAAAAAATCGTGGTTGGCCAGTATAGGGTATGAAGGTGGGCAGGTCTATACCAGGAAAGCTAAACATTGATTGAGTCAATTAGGAAAAGAAGACTCAAATTCTATGGACATCAGTTTTGAATAGATGAGAAGTGGCTGACAAAACAGACGGCTTTCCATAATGTGTGATGGTTTCTTAACATGGTCTTAAATACCCATAAATGAATATTATAATAATCAACAAGGGATTTGATGCCTTGATGTTTTAAAACAACAGCAAGGTCTGTGACCTCTTTCTCCAAGGTCTTGATGTTAACCTAATCTGTCAGCTCTAACATAACGTCACACGCCCTCCTGGAGAAGCCCAATAGGTGAGGTTAGTGAACTTGGACCTTCTCCCTGTACACCAAAAGATTGCCATACTTCTTAGCTGTTTACCTCTTTCTCAGGCTTGAACCTGAAGGCTGGTGGATCATTTGAAGAGGGGAATTGTGGGGCTCTTGTAGTGCTCATGGTCTTTTATACATTGACTGACAGTGACAATGCAACACCAAGGAGGAGTGGTTCGAAAGGGATGAAAGTTGGGGAAAAAACAGAGACGGCACGGATGAATAATTGATGTTTATTTCAAACCGATATGCAGGTTACACAATGTGCACGGCATCGACTCAGTAGGATGTAGGACCACCGCGAGCGGCGATGCACTCAGAAACACATCGAGGTACAGAGTCAATAATAGTGGGGATGGTGTCCTGAAGGACGGTTCTCCATTCTCTGTCAACCATTTGCCACAGTTGGTCGTCTGTACGAGGCTGGGGCAGAGTTTGCAAACAGCATCCAATGAGATCCCACACATGTTCGATTGGTGAGAGATCCGGAGAGTACGCTGGCCACGGAAGCATCTGTACACCTCGTAGAGCCTGTTGGGAGATGCGAGCAGTGTGTGGGCGGGGATTATCCTGCTGAAACAGAGCATTGGGCAGCCCCTGAAGGTACGGAAGTGCCACCGGCCGCAGCACATGCTGCACGTAGCGGTGGGCATTTAACGTGCCTTGAATACGCACTAGAGGTGACGTGGAATCATACGCAATAGCGCCCCAAACCATGATGCCGCGTTGTCTAGCGGTAGGGCGCTCCACAGTTACTGCCGGATTTGACCTTTCTCCACGCCGACGCCACACTCGTCTGCGGTTACTATCACTGACAGAACAGAAGCGTGACTCATCGGAGAACACGACGTTCCGCCATTCCCTCATCCAAGTCGCTCTAGCCCGGCACCATGCCAGGCGTGCACGTCTATGCTGTGGAGTCAATGGTAGTCTTCTGAGCGGACGCCGGGAGTGCAGGCCTCCTTCAACCAATCGACGGGAAATTGTTCTGGTCGATATTGGAACAGCCAGGGTGTCTTGCACATGCTGAAGAATGGCGGTTGACGTGGCGTGCGGGGCTGCCACCGCTTGGCGGCGGATGCGCCGATCCTCGCGACGTCACTCGGGCTGCGCCTGGACCCCTCGCACATGCCACATGTCCCTGCGCCAACCATCTTCGCCACAGGTGTTGCACCGTGGACACATCCCTATGGGTATCGGCTGCGATTTGACGAAGCGACCAACCTGCCCTTCTCAGCCCGATCACCATACCCCTCGTAAAGTCGTCTGTCTGCTGGAAATGTCTCCGTTGACGGCGGCCTGGCATTCTTAGCTATACACGTGTCCTGTGGCACACGACAACACATTCTACAATGACTGTCAGCTGAGAAATCACGGTACGAAGTGGGCCATTCGCAAACGCGTGTCCATTTATCGTTCGCTATGTGCGCAGCACAGCGGCGCATTTCACATCATGAGCATACCTCAGTGACGTCAGTCTACCCTGCAATTGGCATAAAGTTCTGACCACTCCTTCTTGGTGTTGCATTTGCTCTGTCAGTCAGTGTATTTAGTGTGTTGAGGGTAAATAGGAAGGTCTAAAGGGAGTAGAGTGCATACATCTTAAGACTGCAGTCGGAGAAGGTGGGGCTTGTTGGGGACTATATGAGAGGAGGCAGTCATCAGTCATCACTCTGTGAGATGGAGCGTGGATTGTTAGAAGTTTGAATTGTTGCTGTTGGTTAGAGAATCTGAAAAGGGAAATGGATAGATTAAAATTAGGTGTAGTTGGTTATAAGTTATAAGTGAAGTTTGTGGCAGGAAGAGTTGGATGTTTGGTCAGGTTCTACAGAATTTTCAACACAAAATCAAACAGGGGAAATGCAGGAGTTAGTTTAATAATGAATAAGAAAATAGGGCAGCGGGTAATGTACTATGGCGAACATAGTGAAATGATTATTGTTGTTAAGATATACACCAAGCCAATGCTCACCACAATAGTGCAGGTCTAAATGCCTACTTGTTCAGCAGATGATGAAGAAATCAAGAGAATATATGAAGAGATAGAAGATTTAATGCTAAATGTAAAGGTGACAGGAACATAATTGTGATAGGAGACCAGAATGCAGTGATAGGGCATGGAACAGAAGGTAATACAGTAGGAGAATTTGGATTGGGACAAAGGAATGAAAGAGGAAGTCGGCTGGTTAAATTCTGCACCAATCATAATCTAGTCCTTGCTGATACTTGGTTCAAACACCACAAATGACAGCTGTATATGTGGATGAGACATGGAGACACTGGAAGGTATAAAATGGACTTCATTATGATTAGGCAAAAATTCAGAAACCAGGTGTTGGCTTGCAAAACTTTCCCAGGAGCAGATGGGGACTCTGACAACAACTTGCTGGTCATGAAATGCCATCTGAAGTTTAAGAAATTGAAGAAATGAATGCAACAAGATGGGATCTAGAAAAGTTGAAAGAAAAGAGTGTGAGGGATTGTTTCAAGTAACATGTTGCACAAAAACTAAATGAAAAAACTAAAGGAAACAAAGTAGAGAAAGTATGGACTAACATGAAGAATCAGGTCTCTTGGGTTGCTGAAGAAATATTAGGAAGAAAGGGAAGATCAATTAACAATCAGTCGATAACTCAGGAGATATTAGACCTGATTGATGAATGACAAAAGTACAAGAATGCAAGAAATGACGAGGGAAGAAAGAATACAGGCAATTAAAGAATGAAGTGGCCTTGAAGTGCAGGTCAGCTAAGGAAGAACAGCTGAAGGAGAAGTACAAAGATGATGAAGATTGTATGGTCCTAGGAAAGTTAGATGCTGCAAACAGGAAAATCAATGAAATCTTTGGAGATAAGAAAAACGAGGTGTATGAATATTAGAGCTCAGGTGGAAGACCACTTGTAGGGAAAGAAGACAAGGCAGAAAGATGGCAGGAACATATATCCAACAGTTGTATCATGGTAATGATGTAGATGATGTGGTACTGGAACAAGAAGAGGCTGTTGATGCTGACGAAATAGGAGACCAATTTAGAGATCAGAATTTGACAGAGCCTTGAGAGACCTAAATAAGAACAAGGCACCTGGAATTGATGACATCCCCTCTGAATTATTGAATGCTTTAGGAGAAACCAGTGTGATGAGGTTATCCCATTTAGTGTGTAAGATGTATGAGACAGAAGTGCCATCCGATTTTCGACAGAATGCTGTTATACCTATTCCCAAGAAAGCCGGTGCTGACAAGTGTGAAAACTACTGCGCCATCAGTTTAGTATATCACACCTGCAAAATTTTAACACATTATATTCGGAAGAATGGAAAGACAAGTTGAAACTGAGTTGGTAGAAGATCAGTTGGCTTCAGAAGAAATGTAGGAACATGTGAAACAATACTGACTTTACATCTGATCTTAGAGAATCGAATCAAGAAAAACAAGTCCATGTACATGGCCTTCATAGATCTTGAAAGGCATTTGATAATGTTGATTTGACCAAGCTATTTGAGATTCTGAAGGTGGTCAGGATCAGATACCAAGATCAAAGAGTTGTCTGCAATCTGTATAAAAAAAGTCATAAGAAGCTCTGAAAAAATGCAGTAATCCAGAAAGGAGTGAGGCAAGGTTGCAGTTTCTCCCCATCCTTTTCAGTGTTGATATAGAACAGGCAGTAAAGGAAATCAAAGAGGAATTTGGAAAGGGAATCACAATCCATGGAGAGGAAATCAAAACCCTGAGCTTTGCTTGTGATATTGTTATTTTATCCAGGACTGCAGACAACATAGAGAAATTGCTGAATGGTATTGACGTAGCCTTGGGTAAAGAGTACAAGATTAAAATAAATAAGTCCAAAACAAAAGTAATGAGGACCGAGGTTGATAACTGCAGTCGCTTAAGTGCAGCCAGTATCCAGTATTCGGGAGATAGTGGGTTTGAACCCCACTGTCGGCAGCTCTGAAGATGGTTTTCCGTGGTTTCCCATTTTCACACCGGGCAAATGCTGGGGCTGTACCTTAAATAAGGCCATGGCCACTTCCTTCTCAGTCCTAGCCCTTTCCTCTCCCATCATTGCCATAAGACCTATCTGTGTTGGCGCAACGTAAAGCAAATAGCAAAAAAGAAAAATAATAAGTGTAGTGAAATGAAGTCACATGATGCAGAAAATGTTAGATAAAGAATTGAAATCTTAAAGGAAGTAGACAACAATTTTTACTTGAATAGTAAAATAACTAATGTTGGTAGATGTAAGGAAGACATAAAATGCAGACTAGCACAAGGAAAGAAGACCTTTCTTGTGAAAAGGAATTTGCTCACTTCAAACATTGATATAGGAATTGAATTAGAAGGATGTTTTTGAAGACTTTCGTCTGGAGCGTGACATTGTATCAAAGTTAAACATTCATTAAAACTAGCTCAGCATGAAAGAGGAGTGGAGCTTTTGAAATGTGGCATTACAGAAGAATGCTAAAGGAGAGATGGATAGATCAAATCACTAATGAAGTGGTACTAAATTGAACTGGCGAGAGGGGATGGATTTGGCTAAATTTGACCAGAAGAACTCATAGCTTTAGAGGACACATCATAAGACTCCCAGGACTTGTGCAGTTGGTTTTCAAGGGAATTTTAGCTGTATGAATGATAGGGGTAGATCAAGGTCTAGCAGATTAGAGCAGTTGTTGGCTGCAGCATTTATGTAGAAATGAAAAGGTTATTGCAGGATGGAATGGCATGGAGCGCTGCATCAAAAACTCTATGGACTGATAACTCAAATAACAACCACCTTAATTAAGACTATGGTCGCTTCTTGCCACTCCCAGGTCTTGCCTGTCCCATCACTGCAATAAGGCATGTCTGTGTTACTGTGAGGTAAAGGAAATAGTACCCCCAAAAATTCAGTGGTCTTGGCAGACTAATTTGTGGTAGCACTGCCTAGCTAGGAAAGTAAAGTTATGGGACACTAACTCACTCCTCATTTCTTTGGTATGCAGTTGGTAATACCTGGGCTCTCTGCTGCACATGGGACATAACATACAACAGGTGAGATGGAAGATTCATATTTCATGGTAGCTGTACTTGCAGGTATAAAGTAAAGTTTAGTGGTCTGGATTTTTAAGAAATATTTTGTTTGCAGTGGGTAAAATAATTATGAATATTTCTGTACACTTTTCCTGATATTTTAATGGTTTTATATGTGGTGTGATTGATCCGCAATAAAAAGTATCCCTGAAAATTTTAATAGGATGCTTTTCTTCTCCTGAACTTCACTCACTGATTTTAAGGAACCCCTATTTTTGGAAACGTTCCCTAAATATTATTGAAATTTTAAAATTGACTCATATACTGGCAGATAATAAATTATAATGTTAATTTTTTGTGACTATATTAATAGACGTGTGCAAATTGCCACTCTGATATATATATATTAATTTCCACAGGAACATTCTCAACTTGTATCGATACATCTGAAACAAGAAACCAAATTAGAGTTAACACAGCCGGGGCCAGCACAGGTAAATGCATTTGAGTTAACGTAAATCATTGGGTAAGCCATTGTCTTATAAAGGAAATAGTGGGAATATGGCCAAACAGATTTCATTGTGTGATCCTTCATTTCAGTATATACAATTTGAATGTCCTAGGGAAAATATAAACATTTAAAACCTAATTTGCATATCTGCCTCGATTGATTACAAGACCTCGCACTAGGTATTGTGTGGTGGATGGTATATTTTCAAAGTCCTCCAGTACATATGATGTAGAAGCTGGTGTCATTTCTACTAATGCTTTTGACTGTGTGAATATCTTTGAATACAGATTTTCTGTATGTTTTCATTTGTTACTGTTATTGATGCTCTGTAGTTAATGTTAGAAAACTATAGATCCAATTTCAATGAGATACTCCTTGTTTCTTTAAGGTATTAATTCAGAATATGCCCTGAAATGTAGTAGTTTTCATAGCCTTGTTAGGATGATGTTCTAATTTTCTTCACATAGTTCCAAGGTTTCCATTGCGTATTGTAATTCATAGTTAGGTGTTGTGTGGAAACTAGCATTTTCCAAGGCCAGCTGCCCCATATCATCCAACAGCTGATACAGTTCCAAGATTCTTTGCAATATGCATAGTGCATGGCAACTGTTATATTGCAGTAATTGCCTATTTCAGGCTGTGGCATATTTGCTTGTTTTTATGACAGTTGTGTAGCCCTTGAAAAACAATAAAGGTTTTCTTTAATTCACCTATTCAATACTTTTATTTTCACGTATAGTGGTTAAATAAATAGGCTATCAGTTAAATGGGACATGTTTCGCCCGCAATTTAGGGCATCCTCAGCCTAAAAACAATCTTCTAGTGAACACCTTATGTTAATATGGAAGCTAAAAGTTTAGCCAGTTACTAAAATTCAGTACATAAAAATTTAAAAATGATACATAATACAAACATGTTAATGGAAACACTATCAATGATTAAACCATAAACTATTTTGTCTGAGACTAAAACTAATTCCATTAAAAATTTATAATTAAAATGGTTCATTAAAATTGTTCGTGGAATACCAAAGCGACAAAGACATAATGCCAACGACATGAGGGCATGAAACACAAGCACAAAAATGGAAGTCATGTTCAAGGCCGGTGATGAAATCATGAGCATAAGGTGAAACTGAAGCATCAGTTGAATTATTGCAGAAGGGGCCATAGGCAATATTATTGTCTGAGACCTTGTCAGGAAATGTCAGTAGATACAGGAAAATGTTCTATGTTTGTTGAAAGCTATTTATAACATTCATTTTTGTGCTTGTGTTTCACGCCCTCATGTCGTTGGCATTATGTGATTGTCACTTTGGTATTCCACTAACAATTTTAATTATAAATTTTTAACGGAATTAGTTTTAGTCTCAGACAAAATAGTTTATGGTTTAATCATTGACAGTGTTTTCATTAATATGTTTGTATAATGTACATCATTTTTCACATTTTTATGTACTGAATTTTAGTAACTAGCTAAACTTTTAGCTTCCATATTAATATAAGGTGTACTCTTGAAGATTGTTTTTAGGATGAAGATGCCCTAAATTGAGGGCAAAACATGTCCCATTTAACTGATAGTCTGTTTATGTAACCACTATACGTGGAAATTAAAGTATTGAATAGGTGGATTAAAGAACACCTTTATTGTTTTTGAACTGTAAATTTTCAGTACGGACCAAAAATGAGATTTAGGAAATGTAATATAACATGTAGTTATGTGACCTCCATGGCTCAGGTGGCAGTGTGCCGGCCTCTCACTGCTGGGTTCTGTGGTTCATGTCCTGGTCACTCCATGTGAGATTTGTGCTGGACAAAGAGGAGGCTGGACAGGTTTTTCTCTGGGTACTCCTGTTTTCCCTGTCATCTTTCATTCCAGCAACATGCTAATATCATTTCATTTCATCTGTCATTCATTAATCAATGCCTCAGAGGAGTGCAACAGGCTTCGGCAGCTGGCACAATTCCTATCCTCGCCGCTAGATGGGTCTTCTTTGATTCCATTCCTGACCCAGTTGAATGACTGGAAACAGGCTGTGAATTTTCATTTTTATGACAGTTGTGTGAATTTTGTATAACTTGTTTCATGAAATTTGATATCAGAAGCTGACAGAGTTATCTTCACTATATAAAATTTCACATCCAAATTAGTGTACTACTACGTGTGTTGGGGATCATCCCCATCCTTGAAGTCAATCCTGCGGAGACCCATCTGACAAGAAATTGTTTGCAATGAGACTTGGTAGAATGATGAGTGAAGGCAATAAACTTGATTATAATAGTAATCCTGCTGTAATATATAAGAACTTAAAAGTAGTACATTATTGCTGCAGTTTTAAATGTAATATGGTGTATCAGAGTTATCAGTTGCAATGAAACTTAGTAAAATGTTCAACGGAGACATCAAAACTTTGTCTAACTCCTATCATTCTTATATAATAATGTGTCTCTCTGGAAATATTTGTCATTGGAAGGAAATATAATGAATAACTTGTCTTCAGAAAAAAATATTCAGAAACCATCTGGGAATATTGGTAGTTAATTAATGAACATGGGGAGCTTTGTTGGGATGAGGATCATTATATGTCTGCTTTATAGTTAGAATCCTCTTTGCAATGGAAAGGAACAAAAACTGACAAGTTAAGTCCTTAAGTCATGAATAGAAACATTGCAACAAGCAGTGGAGCACATAATTTAATAAACTAGCTTGTTATTATGGAATAAGGTGCAATTGAACGAGAATTGTGTAAGGATGTGTATATTATCCTTGTCCTTTCAAGTTTCTCCTTTTCTGTTGCTACCTGTTCAAGTGCTATCATATCATTTTGGGTTCCCTTTTGTTTTCCTACCTTTCTATATAATTATGACTTGTTCAGCCCTTCCTTTCTTCCTTTGTATTTCTTAAATTTTTACATTGGAAGACAAATTAATGATTATTTTATTGCAGCAATATGAAATTTATTTTGTTAGGTGCTTCTTGTATATGTATATTTTACTCTTCTTTCGTTATTTCCTACTTATAGCCTTCTGAAGGTATCGAGGAGGAGATGTTCATAGAACATCAACCTGTTCCAAATATCAAAGAAGAAAACAAGTAAGTACACTATGAAACCTACATAAGGCATCTCTGAAAACTGTAAAAAAAGTATGTAGTGGGACATAAAGACAGTAACATTACTATTTAAACCTACAGAAAATGAAATATCTTGATTATTTATTCACTCTCACACTCAGTGTTGGGTGTTTTTTATGTCTGTGAACCGGCCATTTTTGTTACTTTAATTATTTCTTTACAAGGTCACCTTTATACCCTAATACTCTAGTGGTTCGAGTTAAGTGAAATATTGAGGAGTTTTGAGATCATGTTTAATCTGTCTCTATATATAGTTCTATTTAATCATTTCTGTAAAAGTTATCCGATGTGAATCTGGTATTTCTGAAATGGGTTCTTTTCGAATACCATACCTTGTAGCAACTATGAAAAATGTCTTTTTTCTTTCACTGTCACTGCAGTATTTTTTGTCATATTTTTATCATGTGAAATGTCATCTGCTACTATTTCCCCCAAAGCATTCTCAATTTTCCAGTTACATACAGAAATAGATTGCTCAATAGCTGCAGTTGCTTAAGTGTGGTCAGTATCCATTATTCAGGAGGTAATGGATTCGAACCCCACTGTCGGCAGCCCTGAAGGTGGTTTTCCGTGGTTTCCCATTTTCACACTAGGCAAATGCTGGTGCTGTTCCTTAATTAAGGCCACGGCCACTTCCTTCCCAGTCCTAGCCCTTTCCTGTCCCATTGTCTCCGTAAGACATATCTGTTGTCAGTGCGACGTAAAGCCAATAGCAAAATAAAAAAGATTGCCAAGTAACTGGACAGTTCAACATCGTTTGATTTTATAGTATAATGAATGAATATAATTACTTCAAACTATGGTAATTAAGAAAAGAAATTTGGTAAACCAAAGCTTCATTGATCGATGTATTTGTTTGATATATTTATATTGGCTTCTTTTCTTAAACTTGACCTCATTTTTGATCTGTTGCTTGTAGATATATTAACTTAAAATCTATCAGATTTGCATTTTACTCAAATGCACTTGCATCCAGCTTTGCACGGTACGGGACACCCTATTTGTGTGAGGATTGTCACATTTGTAAAAGGATTTAGATGGTAAACTGTGCACTTTTCCAAAATGAATGTGAAGTAGTCTTGCTCTCACATCCACAATAATTATACATATCACACAGCAGTCAACTAGGTCTTCATGTACAAAGAAAAACACTCATAATCCTTCATCATTGACGTGCTCAGCTGTGCAGTGTACATATCCGTTGGTAACTTTCATCAGGGAATCTCAGCAAGAATCCTTTGAATTTAAGTATTTCTTGTAGGCAGTGACTGGTAGTGACAACATACACTTACAGTTTGAGACACCTTACTGGTGTGAGGTTAGGTGAATGTTATCAAGCATACGAGTTTGATATCTTAGTGTTACAAGCTTTGTATACAGACAAATCCCAAAGTTCCAGTAGCCTGTTAAACACACACGTGTATTGAACATTGCGATGAAGGCAACCATGTTGCAAAATGAAATGTCACTAGAGAATGGATAGCTGGCCTGAGTGGCTCAGACGGTGAGGCACTGGCCTTCTGACCCCAACTTGGCAGGTTTGTTCCCAGCTCAGTCCGGTGGCATTTGAAGGTGCTAAAACACTTCAGCTTCATGTCGGTAGATTTACTGGCACGGAAATGAACTCCTGCGAGGCTAAATTCCGGTACCTCGGGATCTCCGAAAAATGTGAAAGGTAGTTAGTTGGATATAAAGCAAATAACATTATTATTATTATTATTATTATTATTATTATTATTATTATTATTATTATTATTAGATAATTGATAACTGTTTCTCCACTTGAACATACAGTACTACTTTGAAATCCAGGTCATTTCAATAAATCATTTGATAGCAAAATCAAGTATATTTCTCTTTGATTCTCTCTGCCTACCTCTTGTGATATCTTGTGTGACAGGTTACAGGGTGGAGAGGAACACCACACTTATTGCAGTAACATATTGTTTTACTTCTAACTTATGTACACGCTACACTTCCATAAGGGGGTGCTTTTACTTTTTACGGGGGGAAATTTAACAAGAACATGCTGCTTCCTTTTACCATCAAGCCAGGAAACTGGGTCATTTGTAGGTGCTCGTCGTGGGGGTGGGGATTTGGAGGTGTTCATACTTGATGAAGAAGCTACAGAAGGAACTGGAGATACTGACTAAATTATTTGCAAATCTTTTGTGTCTGATATCTACAGACTCTTTGCATGAACAACAGAAATGAGAGGTACATGTTCTTTTGATGAAGCCTAAATGCATTTAAGAGGGCATATTGTAAAATAAAAACATTTTAGGCTTTTGAACTGATCAGTAATATCCACTCCATGTATGTGTGGGTTATACATTCCGGCTTCTTTGCAGGTTTTCCAAATCTACTTTTTGGTAAAAATCCCTGCATTTCCTCAGTACTTGAGATTCCAATGCAGTGTGTGTCGTTCTTACCGAGCATAGTATAAAGGCTTATAACACAAAGTTTCTTACGGAAGAAGAACGGTTAGATGTTGTTCACAATGATGATTCTGGTGATGAACTTATGCCTGAAATAGACTCAGATAGTGAAAGTGACGAGGAAATTCCAGTTCCCGAATCCGATAGGCCTATAGAGGAATGTGAAGTGCCTGATACATATCATCCCAGGTGACGAACTCCTTGGAAACTACTTGGCAAACAAAATGGAATTCGATGGGGAGCTATCAATATTAATAGGGCTTATGGAAGAAAGAAAGTAGAGCTGGCTGAGTCAACAAAGAGGATGCATCTGGATGTGCTACGAGTAAGTGGTATTCGGACAAGGGGAGATAACGAGCAAGATCTAGCAGATTATAAAGTGTACTTAACGGGTGTTAGAAAGGGAAGGGCAGAGTCTGGCGTAGGGCTGTTCATCAGAAATGCAATTGCACGCAACATTGTTTTTGTTAGGCACATAAAAGAGCAAATGATGTGGGTAGATTAGGCAGTTTGAGGAATTAGGATGTGAACTGTCCCAGTATATTCACCATGTGAGGGTGCAGATGAGGATAAAATTGACAAGTTGTATGAAGCATTGGGTGACATCGTAGTCAGAGTTAACAGCAAGGAGAGGATAGTACTAATGAGCGATTTCAATGCGAGAATTGGAAATAGAACTGAGGGATACAAAAGGGTGATTGGTGAATGTAGGGAAGATATGGAAGCTGATGGGAATGGGAAGTGTTTGCTGGACTTTTGTGCTAGTATGGGTTTAGCAGATGCGAATATATTCTTCTAGCATAAGGCTAATCACTGCTACAGATGGGAGGCTAGGGGTACCAGATCCATAATAGACTATATCATAACCGACTTCGAATTCAGGAAATCTGTTAGGAACATACAGGTTTTTCGGGGATTTTTCGATGACACTGACCACTACCTGATCTGTAGTGAACTAAGTACCTCCAGGCCTAGGATAGATAAAGTGAAATCTCTCCATAAATGAATAAGTGTAGAAAATCTCCAGGACAGGGAAATTAGGCAAAGTACATGGATATAATTAGTAGGAAGTTCCAAACAGTGAAAAGTAAGCAGCTTCAGGATATAGAAAGAGAATGGGTGGCATAGAGGGATGCTGTAATAGCAACAGCAAGGAAATGCCTAAGAACAGCTGTGTGTAAAGATGGGAAAAAGCAAACATCTTTTTAGAATGATGAAGTGAGAGCAGCTTGTAAAGGTAAGAAAAAGGCTTATCATCAATTGCTCCAAACAAAGGCTGATGCAGACAGGAAATTGTACATAGATGAAGGAAACAGAGCGAAACAAACAGTTGCTGAATCCAAAAAGAAGTCGTGGGAAGATTTTGGTAATAACCTGGAAAGGCTAGGTCTAGCAGCAGGGAAAACCTTTCTCGGCAGTAATAAAGAATCTTAGGAAGGGATGGAAACAGGAAATGAACAGTGTTTTGGGTAATTCAGGTGAACTTATAATAGATCCCAGGGAATCACTGGACAGGTGGAGGGAATATTTTGAAAATCTTCTCTGCATAAAAGGATATCTTCATGGTGGTGTCACGAACAAGCTCATGGGGAGGAGGAAAATGATGGAGGTGAAATTTTGCTTGAAGAAGTAGAAGGAATGGTAAATGAACTCCATTGTCAAAAAGCAGCAGGAATAGATGAAATTAGACCTTAAATGGTGAAGTATAGTAGGAAGGCAGGAATGAAAGGGCTTGATAGAATAATAAGATTAGCATAGAGTGTTGGTAAGGTACCTTCAGATTGGACAAAAGCAGTAATTGCACCTATCTATAAGCAAGGGAACACGAAGGATTGCAACAACTGTCGAGGTATCTCATTGATTGATATACCAGGCAAAGTATTCACTGGGATCTTGGAATGGACCGTGCGATCTGTGGTTGAGAGGAAGTTGGAAGTAAACCAGTGTGGTTTCTGACCACAGAGAGGCTGTCAGGTCTAGATTTTTGGTATGCACCAGGTAACTGAAAAATGCAATGAGAGGAATAGACAGTTGCGTTTATGTTTCGTAGATCTAGAGAAAGCTTATGACAGGGTACCGAGGGAAAAGATGTTCACTGTGCTGCAGGACTATGGGATTAAGGCCAGATTATTAAAATCAGTCAATGGCATTTATGTTGACAATTGGGCTGCAGTGAGATTTGATGGTATAATGAGTTCTTGGTTCAGGGTACTTACAGGGGTTAGACAAATCTGTAATCTTTCACCTTTGTTTTTTGTATTTAAATGGATCATCTGCTGGAAGGTATAAAATGGCAGGGAAGGCTTCAGTTAGATGGAAGTATTGTTAGCAGTCTGGCCTATGCTGACGACTTGGTCTTATTGGCTGACTGTGCCGAAAGCCTGCAGTCTAATATCTTGCAGCTTGAAAATATGTGCAATGAGTATGGTATGAGAATTAGCCTTTCGAACACTTAATTGATGTCAGTAGGTGAGAAATTCAATAGAACTTAATGTCAGATTGGTGATACAAAACTGGAACAGGTAATTAATTTCAAGTACTTAGGATGTGTGTTTTCCCAGGATGGTAATATAGTGAGATTGAATTAAGGTGCAGTAAATCTAATGCAGTGAGCTCGCAGTTGCGATCAACAGTATTCTGTTGCTCCCGGACCAAATTATCTTTACATCGGTCTGTTTTCAGACCAACTTTGCTTTACGGGAGCTAAGGTGGGTGGACTCAGGTTATCATATTAATAATAATAATTTTGTGTGGCTATTCCTAGCCGATTGCAGCCCTTGTAAGGCAGACCCTCTGATGAGGGTGGGCGGCATCTGCCATGTGTAGATAACTGCGTGTTATTGTGGTGGAGGATAGTGTTATGTGTGGCATGTGAGTTGCAGGGATGGGGGGGACAGCACAAACACCCAGCCCGCGGGCCATTGGAATTAACCAATGAAGGTTAAAATCCCCGACCTGGCCAGGAATCAAACCCGGGACCCTCTGATCCGGAAGGCCAGTACGCTGACCATTCAGCCAATGAGTCAGACAGGTTATAATATTCACAAGTTAGAAGTAACAGACATGAAAATAGCGAGAATTATTGCTGGTACAAACAGGCGGGAGCAATGGCAGGCGGGTACAAGATAAAGTCTAAGTTTCGAATGAACTTGACAGATGAAGTTATATGCATAAACTATGTTCGGTGGTGGGGTCATGTGAGGCGAATGGGGGAGGATAGGTTACCTAGGAAAATAATAGACTCTGTTGTGGTGGGTAAAAGAAGTAGAGGGAGACCAAGACAATGATGGTTAAACTCAGTTTCTAACAATTTAGAGATAAGAGCTATAGAACTAAATGTGGCCACAGCACTAGTTGCAAATAGAGGATTGTGGTGACGATTAGTAAATTCACAGAGGCTTGCAGACTGAACGCTGAAAGGCATAATGGTCTATAATGATGGTGTATGTATGTAATATATTGAACCAGTAACAGATACGCAGGGCATGTGCATTCTTAGAGCAGGATAGTGTGCAGAGAGGGAATTGCAATTGAATAAATATTGCATAGTAGGCCACATTAACTTTTATTGTTGGTGGTAATTGTAAATAAATTCCCTGTGATGTCATGCAGTCCTTATCAAATGGAAGTTGCATACCTTCGAAATTTGATACCGTATTTACTCGTGTATTAGACCCCCTCGCCTATTAGACCCCCCCGGCTTTTTGAGACCAAGAGAATGGAAAAAAATAAATCTCGCATATTAGACCCCGTAACGAAATTCAGCTGAGACCAATAAACGATTCCGCTTCGTAGCGGGTACTACAAGCTGTACTGCAGCTCTGATGACGTCGTACAAATGTGTGTACAAGTTTGCGCTCATTTTCTTGAGCCCTCAGCTGCCTTTTGCCAGATCGGCACAATCGGAGCTGACAGCTTTATCTGCGACAGCCACTACAGCAGTACGGTACAAGCATCACAGAATATTGTCCGAGTTTGTAGGTGGATTAGCGTAAACGGAGAAATAGGCCTACTACTTTTTTATTCTCGACTTTCCAACTACAGACTATCACAGTACGTGTGTCTGTGTCTTGGAAAATTGCCAACATGTCAGAAAATACGGTGGCGAGTATTCCTCCATAGACTCGCAATCGGCCATCAGTGAATGAATTGAGACTTAAAATGTCCAGTAAAAGCTGATATAATCAGTACTTGTGACGCAAATGGCGGTTTATGAAAATATGCTTTGAATTCTTAACCTTATATATGTCAATATGACGAACTTTGTTACTGTTGGTTCCATTGCCAGCTGGTTGGCCTCCCTGCAGGAAGAGAGGCGGAAGTGAAACTCTCCACTCACCGCAGCTTTCTACACTGAGAGAGCTCAAGGTTCGTCCGTCCGACCCGCCCGATTAGAGCTCACACCAAAATCGTGTGATACGTCTGTCTTATAGTTAAGAGATGTCTATTTCCGTAGCTTTAGCACTATTAGCTGCCATTCCCGGGGCCCTGAGTTCGATTTCTTATTTAAGTTAATAACAACAATGCTTTTCAAATTTCCAAAGTGACCCACGAGGTGAACTATCAAGTGAAATAGAATGTACTCTCTCACTCATGTCTAGAGAACAACCAGACCAACATAGGAATAACTGAAATATATGAATTACACTATCATAAGAGATTCTGTGGCTGTTAAACTGATTACCGGTACCTAATTCTAAAAAGTAACAGCTGTTCGTATTCATGCTACTGGCCATTGTGAGTGCTGCTGGCTGCACCGCGCTGAAACGCTTGGTGGGACGGGCCATATGCCGAGATTACCCGAGCAGGTCCGGGTACAGCCGATTATGGCTGAACGTCATTGCCTAGACACAAGTGAGCACGCACGGACGCCTACAGTAGTACAGCTTGCTTACATCACGAAGGTAGTGGTATCGGTACATTAACGGCGCGAAAACGTACTATTAACAACTTTCTTTTGATAGTGGCGTGTGTCTAGTTAAGTTGCCTGTTGTTAAGTGATTTTTGCTTCAAATCATGGAGGTAAATAGTACGAAACATAAGAAATGTAGTTTCACCGCAGCTTTCAAATTAAACGCTGTGAATTTAGCGGAAAAACAAGGGGTGAAGTCAGCGGCCAGGACATTTAATGTGCAACCAAACATAATCAGATATTGGCGCAAGCAAAAAGAGAAACTGGAAGCAGCAAATAAAAGTTTGCGAACTTTTCGTGGGACCAAAACGGGCAAATATCCTGAGATCGATATCAAAGTACTAGAATATATAACAGAGTTGAGAAATGATGGTTTTGCTGTAACTCATGATATGATACAGCTTAAAGCACTTGAAGTGGCAAGAACATTGAATCTCAGTCGGCAACAGTTCAAAGCCAGCAGGGGTTGGGCTACACGTTTCATGAGGAGAAATGGTCTGAGTTTGAGAAGACGAACAACTATTTGCCAGAGACTACCTCACGATTATACGGATAAAGTCATCTCTTTTCATCGTTACAACATTCAGCAAAGGAAATTAAACAACTACTTGCTTTCTCAGATTGGCAACGCAGATCAAACTCCGATCTATTTCGACATGCCCCGAAACACTACTATTCATGAAAAAGGTGCTTCTAGTGTCGTAATGCGTACAAGTGGTGCTGAGAAAATGAGATGTACAGTCATGCTTTGCGTAACTGCCGATGGTAGGAAGCTTCCTCCATACATAATATTTAAACGGAAGACTCTACCAAAGGGAAAATTTCCGAGCGGTATTCATGTTCGAGTACATGAGAAAGGTTGGATGACAGCAGACCTGGTTCAAGACTGGCTGAAAACCGTGTGGAGTCGTCGTCCTGGAGCACTGCTGCAGCAGAAAGCCTTAATTGTGTTAGATAGCTTTAGGGGTCATTTGTTAGATGCCATTAAGGACGAACTGAAATCCCTAAAGACGGATCTCGCAATCATCCCTGGAGGACTAACATCAATACTCCAGCCTCTAGATGTGTCCATTAACAAGCCATTTAAGGGTCACATGAAAAGGCTTTATTCGGAATGGATGGCTTCTGCTACACATAAATTCACACCAACTGGGAGAATACAGAGACCATCTCTAGAAGAATACAGAGACCATCTCTAGAAACCATATGTGAATGGGTTCTCACTGCGTGGGCTCTTATCAAGAACGAAACTATTGTGAAAAGTTTCAAAAAAACTGGGATCTCAAATGCTCTCGATGGGAGTGAAGACGACGTCACGTGGGATAGTAATGCCAGCAGCGGGGAAGATGACGACACAGACGATGGTTCAGATGAAAGCAGTGGTTAGGATTGCTATAACCTGAACATTATAGCTTGTAAATAGACTTTTTGCCTACCGATACGGTTTGTGATCTTGAACATTTTCATCAGTAATTTGTGTTTTTTAAATTGCTATATTACTTCTAGTCTTCATCTCTCTAGGATAGCGTAGTTCACAGCATTAGTGCAATAACGTAGTTTTTTATGCGTTTAATAGTTTATTGTAGCTGTAGTTTTATTGATATTTGTGTGTTGGTTAGTGTATCTAGTTCTGTGTGTACCATGTCTCGTTTATTCCGGGAAATACACGTGGCAAGAAAGTTACTTGAGTCTCGGATCAGTGGAGTGTTTCTTTTGTACACCATAACCTCCCTTAACTGTAAGTACCGTAATTTGTTATTTCCTCACTCTCTTTTATTCTTGTATTCTCATTTTAGTGCCGGATGTTGTTAGTAAGTGTATACTTTGTGAATTTATTTTACCTCATGAATAATTATCTTCTGGAGTACAGTATTACATTTTATGCGGGCTGTGCGCCGCGGTCGTATTGCATCAGCTGAGCGTTGGTAACGTAGGTACGACGATGCTCGCGTGTTTCCCGAACTATCAAATACAACTGACAGTGACAAATGACTGGCCATTAAGTTCTTTTTCATTATTTTGTGTTAACATTGCTTAATACGGTAAATAAAAGTGATTGATTATATTTAAAATATATGTAGGCCTAAAAGTCATGTTCACCATTGTCTTTTTAAATTTATAAATTTTCGAACGAAAATAGCCAGTAAAACGCAGAATACATTCATAAGTTTATTAAAGAATAGTGTAGAATGTTTACGTGTACAATTTATAGCCTAGAAGTCATGTGTTCACTGCACGAAATTTGACGTTATCGCATATTGGACCCCCCTTCGCATTTTTTGACTGTAAAAGTGGAAAAAAAAAAGGGGGTCTAATACGCGAGTAAATACGGTATTTGAAAGCAAATAAAGTTTATTCTTGATGTTTGAATTGTAGGTATGTAGGTATAGTAAAATGGTCAAAGTTCATTCTTGAAAGTCTAACAAGCACTCAATTCAAAACTATAACAAAATAAATAAAGTTTCCTCTTGGAATAATTAATCAATTTGACTTATTATGAAAATAAATAAATTTCACTCTCAATATCCTAAATTGAATGCCGAATTAAAAAATTATCATACATTAGTCAGAGTTCGCTCTTGAAATAATTAATAAAGTTGATATTATTCAAGTTGTAATTCACTGGGAAAATATCTAACGAAATGGCTGTCTCAATTGCATTCTATAAATGTCTCTCAAAGTTCTTTCCACTGGTTAGCAAGTTTGTTTCAGCTTTGGAGTAGCTCTGTTAAGACTTAATATTACCCTGGCTTTATGTGTAAAATTGAATGTTATTTGTAAAATTGGACGTTACTTGAGGAATTGAAAGTAACTTATGAACATGAGAGTTAAATTGGAAGTCACAAAATTGATAGTTACTTGGAAAACTGGAAGTGACTTGTAGACTTGAAAGTTAAATTGGAAGTCACAGTTCATGAAGTTCAAACTGACTCTTCTTTAAACAACACAGATGTACATCACCGTTATGTTGTTGTTCTGGATCTTGAAGTTGCTGGTTCCATCTGACTGCATCCTTGCAGCTCCAGAGCAGCACGTATCCATCGACGACCTAGAACACCATGATAACGTGTCCCATAACGGAAGTTCACGTGATGACATGGGTGGTTAAGTCCATACAGTACATTCCATAGATGTGGTGTCAAATTGCTCATGCCACTTGGTGGGTTATAAGACTGTCGGGTCATGATTAAGCAAGTGTAACAGTGTAACATCATAGGGAAATTTTACTTGTGATATTTTGAACCAAGGTTCCACTTAATAATGCAATCGAACCATCACCGTCCAACTGCACAAGTTCGATACGCTGAATGCACTGTGTTCCTGACTGTAAGTTTGAATACAGTTTGTGAAGTCTAAACAGAGTCTGTACATTCTTCCTTGTGCATGATAATATCATAATATTCAATTACACAATCTATGTTCTATCACATTCAGTAATGGGCATGTAATGTTCAAGAAATAGTCTACTGCCTATCTCGCAACCATAAATTGTTAATGCTCAGTTCCATAGTCTGTGTTCCCTTATGTGAAATAATGGGCATGTACTACTTTTAAGAAACAGAGTCCTAAATAGCTGGTCACTTGAAAAATTTCAAACACATGAACCTGTCAAGAAGTTAGTATAAATAACCACCTAATCGAACAGCTGAAGAGGACCACTAAGTGGTCGAAACATGCCCTGTAAGTGTTAATTTATATTCAGTTTTGCCTGAGGCAATAATAAAGTATCGATTAGGTGGTTATTTATACTAACTTCTTTATTATACTCATTGATATGGTCATGCAATGGACAACTTGTAATACATAAACCTGTCTCATCAATTTGTAAGTAATGTTGTTTACTGACAGTTCTGTAGCACACAGCACAAAAATAATATGTCCTATTGAACAAAGTATAACAACCCCCGTCCTATGTCTAAATTGGCATGCAAAGCTCTGCCCACCACCTCCGACTCCCCTCAGCATTCCCCACTGCCTCTACGGCATTGATATAACACTAGGAGTAAGAACACCAGACAAGCACGCGCTGCTGAAACATTAGGACGTACATAATATCTGCTGAATGATTAAGTACCCATTTTATATAAAAGTTATTTTCCAGTAAAATTCCACGCTCCATCTCATGCCTACAAGTCCTTTTTCTTTTTCATTACAGGATATTCACGTTTCTTTCTATGATTGTCTACATCTACAAGGGGAATAACATTTCCATGAAGTTGTCATGCGGGCTTATAGTTCACTCTTTTGAAAAGTTTTAGCAGCGATTCTCACCAACACCCCAATGTCTTCTAGTACTCGTTAGCAACGAAGATTTTTACACAACAAATATTATGACAACTTAATCCATATCATTTCAGTGTGGCAATGCATTTTTAACCCTTATGTTTTTATAACAGCTTTTGCACTTAATATGCATGCTTTGTTCCACTGATAGCCTTGGGTTCAGTACACTGGTCCCTAAGTGTTGCTTATTGTTCAAGCATTTATGAAGAAGATCCATTTTAGAACCAGACATGAACATTTTAAAGAAATAATATGACACAAAATTATTTTAGACGAACATTTCAATGTTTTTAAAGTGATTTTAATGTGTGTACACATGTTTTCTAGGTAATCTTGTACTGTAGATATAAGGAACCACAATGTCAGTGTTTAACAGCATATTTTATGTAAACTGGATAAGGTCCTCAGAATAATGTTTGTTTCAGGATTAGATAAGGCTGATGATGTCCAGTAAAAGAGGGGCGACCGGGCGAGTTGGCCGTGCGCGTAGAGGCGTGCGGGTGTGAGCTTGCATCCGGGAGATAGTAGGTTTGAATCCCACTATCGGCAGCGCTGAAAATGGTTTTCCATGGTTTCCCATTTTCACATCAGGCAAATGCTGGGGCTGTACCTTAATTAAGGCCACGGCCGCTTTCTTCCAACTCCTAGGCCTTTCCTATCCCATCGTCGCCATAAGACCTATCTGTGTCGGCGCGACGTAAAGCCCCTAGCAAAAAAAAAAAAAAAAAAGAGAGGCGAAACCTGTACCTTAAAATTTGGTAGTTTCTATGTTCATTTAACCACACAACAGTGGATTGTATTGAATAACCAAACCCCATGGCACTTAACACCCTTGAAAGGGCCTTGGCCTGCCCTGCAACCGCTGCTCAGCCCGAAGGCCTGCAGATTACGAGGGGTCGTGTGGTGAGCACAATGCATCCTCTCGGTTGTTATTCTGGGCTTTCAAGCCTGGGGCCACCATCTCACCATCAGATAGCTCCTCAATTCTAATCACATAGGCTGAGTGGACCTCGAACCAGCCCTCAAGGCGAGAGAAAAACCCCTGACCTGGCCGGGAATCGAATCCGCAGCCTCCGGACAAGAGGCAGGCATACTACCTCTATGGAATGCATGGGAGCAGTAAGGATTTCAACAACTATTAAAGTATTTGATTGATTGGTATACCAGGCAAGGTGTTCACTGAAATTTTGGAATTGAATGTGTTGTTTGATAAGAACCTGAGTGAGTTCAGAATACAGAGGAGCTGTTAGCATCAAATTTTCAGTATAGATGACTTAATTGAAAAATGCATTCAGGAGAGTATACTTAGATGTGTGTTTTGTAAAAGATATTAGCCCTACAGTGGGACTATGAGTTTAAGGGTAAATTACTCTAAGCAATCAAGGGAATGTATGTTTAAAATTGGGCTGCATTGAGAATTGATGGTAGAATGAGTTTGTTCTTAAGGAACTTACAAGGGTTGCAAAAGGCTGTAATCTCTCACCTTTGTTGTTCATAGTTTGGATGGGTTTTCTACTCAACTGTATAAATTGGCATTGATGGATTCAGTTAGTTGGATATGTAGTAATTTATTTGGTTTATGCCAACAACTTGGTCTTAGCAGCAGATTGTGCTGAAAGCCTGCAGTCTGATACCTTCAAACTTGAAAATAGGTGCAATGAGTGTCATGCAAACATTTGACTTTCCAGGACTAATGTAATGTCAGTAGATAAGATACCTAAGAGAACTGATTGTCAGGTTGGGAATATACTGGCAGAGCAGTTACATAATTTCAACTATTGACAGTGTGTATTATTTGAGGATGGTCATATTGGAACTGTGATTGAATCAAGGTGCAGCAACGATAATGGTGTGACCTTTCAGTTGCAATGGACAGTATTCTCTAAGAAAGATGTAATTTCCCTTTTACAACTATCTTTAAACTGATCTATTTTAGGCCGACAATGTTTTAAGGGAAAGAAAGTTGGGTGGAGTCAGGATATCGGTTTTCATAAGACAGTAATAATTGGCTTGAAGGTAGTGACAATACACACTGGTACAAACAGGCTGGAACAATGCCAGGATATTTCCTGGAATGGGGAGATGAGGTTTAGGTTATGAATGTACTCCGTTGATGGAGCCGTAAGATAAACCCTCCTTGATGTTGGAATTGTTCAGTGTGAATTGAGGAGGATAGGTTTCCCAAGAGAATAAAGGACCCAGTCATGAAGGGGAATAGTTATTGAGGGATACCAAGATGATGATGGTTAGACTCAGTTTAATGATTTAACGATAACAGGTGAAGTACTAAGCAAGGCGAGAGAGCTAATTACAACTAGAGAAATGTGGTGGTATTAAGTAAATTTACAGGCACAGAGAGACTGAATGTTGAAAGACATAAACAGTCTATAGTGAAGTTGTATATTGATGTGGATGTACATATTGTAATCTATTTCATAACTAGCTGTGGTGTTGCCCGGATATTCTTGATTTTTATTAGCAGTTACGTGTGAAGTGAATTCCTTTTTGAAATGTTGATGATCTGTGATGTAGTTTTATTGAAACGTCTTTGATTTCAAGTTTTTGATTATTTAATTTTTGAGTAAAACTTCATCGTTATGGAAGCTCAAATTGTCCGGTATGTATCTGAACCTGTCAAAAATATAATCATTGATAACTACAGTATATGTATTTACCCGTCGCACTATAGATACGATGTATACGATTTCAACTGCCACCCATCACCCTTGCGGCCCCAAGAGCAGTCGATTCAACACTAATCTTGGTTATTTTAGATGATTTACTTTTAAGCCGATCTCAGCGTCCAGTCTGAATGAAGACTGAACGTGGACGTTAACAGTATCCAGAGCGTAGCAGTTCATATCAGCAACACATAAACAACGGATTCGACATTAATATAAGTTCTTCTACCACTTTTCCCACACCTGTGGGTTTCAGGTAACGAACTGCATCGTACGTGTGGCTTTGGCCCTGTTTTACGACCGGATGCCTTTCCTGACACCAATCCTACATGGAGGAACATAATCATTCATCAGTATTGCTTGTTCCTGTCGTGGTTGGTGGTATAGTATGTTGTCTGAATATGAAGAAGTGTTGGGACAAACATAAACACCCAGTCCCCGAGCCAGAAAAAATAATCATAAGATTAAAATCCCCTAGCAGACCAGGGATCAAACCCAGGATCCACTGATTCGAAGGCTGCTAGGCTGACCATTCAGCCAAGGAGTTGCACAACAATAATATAGGTTATTTTCCCCTCCCATTCCCCCACCTTTGCAGGGCTTCGGATATTCCATCTCCACAGGGTTTTTTCCTCCTGATGATCATATGTGTACCAAAGTTTCGTTGAGAGCTATTCTGGAACACACTCATATACATCCATGATCTCGGTCATTTATTCATTTATTTTCACCTGTTCTCAACCTCCAATCTGACTGTGGCTGAAGTAGGACTTCACCAGCATCCAGAGTGTCACGGTTCATCTCAGCGACATCCTAAAAATGGATTTGACATTAATATCAGGAGTTTTTATTTTTATATTTTAACCCCCCCCATTCCCTAGGAGTGCTAGGAGTATTTTCCCCCAACAGTATATTTTTCACATAGTAAGTCATATGTGTACGAACTTTCTTTGAGAGCTGTGCTGGAACATAGCCACATACATCCATAATCTCAGTTATTTTTACATTAATTTTCACCCCTTCTCAACGTCCATTCTGATGGCGGCTGAAGTATGACTTAACCAGAATCCAGAGTGTCGCAGTTCAACTCAGCGATCTCGTAAACAATGGATTCAACTTTGATATCAACCATTGTTGTTTATTTCTATGTTTTACCTTCTCCTCTAGGAGTGCTAGGGGTGTTTTCCTCCAACAGTATTTATTTCAGATAGTAAGTCATATGTGTACCAACACTGTATGAGGGCTATGCCAGAAGAATCATACATACATGCGTAATTTCCATAAGTTTGGACATTTTTCTTCTCTCCCCTGCTCATCCTCTTGCCAATGCTGGTTGAACATGGACTTCAAAGACATCCGGAGTGTTATTATTCACCTCAGGGACCCCGAAAACTATGGGCTGTACATTAATATTTATTGTTGTTTATTAACTTAATATTTCACCCCTCTTTCCGTATTTTTTAATAATTCAACACTACCGCTAGTGGTGCTAGCTGAATCATCCCCCTCTAGTAATTTTTTCCAGGTAATTCATATAGGTACCAAGTTTGGTTGGGTGGTATGCTAGAACATATTCACTTACGTCCGTAAACTCTCGTCACTTTGGACATTTTCTTTTCTTCACTTGTTCTCACCCCCTCTGCCAGTTGGGACTGAACATTGTCCTAAATGGCATTCAGAGTGTCACAGTTCATCTCAGTGACCCCAAAAACTATGCATTTGACACAAATATCGGTCGTTTTCAACTATTTTTACATTAACCCCTACCCTAGGGGGCTAGGGGTCTCTTACCCCAACAATATTTTTTCAAGATAGTAAGTCATACTTGTATCAATATTGATAGAGAACTATGCTAGAATGTACTTGCATACGTTCATTATCTTGGTCATTTTGGAAATATTCCTTTTCATCTCTATTCACCCACGAACTTGGACTTAAAAAATCTGGAGTGTCACCATCATCTCAGCAAGACTGAAAACTATGGACTCGACACTATTTTCGATAATTTTTATATCTCACAAACCCCTCTCCCCCACCGCAAAGAGGGCTGAACATTGCATATAAAAATCCGAATTACCGAGCTCGATAGCTGCAGTCGCTTAAGTGCAACCAGTATCCAGTATTCAGGTGATAGTGGGTTTGAACCCCACTGTCAGCAGCCCTGAAAATGGTTTTCTGTGGTTTCCCATTTTCACACCAGGCAAATGCTGGGGGTGTAACTTAATTAAAGCCACGGCCGCTTCCTTCCCAGTCCTAGCCCTTTCCTGTCCCATCATCGCCATAAGACCTATCTGTGTCAGTGCGACGTAAAGCCAATAGCAAAAAAAAAATACAGATTATTACTATTCATCTCAGCGACCCTGAAAACTATGGATTTGACACTATTTTTGATCATTTTTATATCTCACTGCCCCCCTCGCCCCCCACCACAAAGGGGCTGAACTTGGACTTATAAAAATTTCTGTGTGTCACTATTCACCTCAGTGACCCCAAAAACTATGGATTCGGCACTATTTTCGATTATTTTTATATCTCACTCCCCCTCCCCACCACAAAGGGGGATGAACTTTCACTTACAAAAAATTCAGAGTGTTACTATTCACCTGAGCGACCCAGAAAACTATGGATTCGACACTGTTTTCGATTATTTTTGCATCTCACTCCCCCCTCATCCCCCCATCAAAAGGGGACTTGGACTTGGACTTCAATAAATTCCGGAATGTCACTATTCACCTCAGTGACCTCGAAAACTATGGATTCGGCATTATTTTCGATTATTTTTGTACCTAACCCCCCTGACCCCTACTCCTAAGGGGACTAGTGATGGCTTAGCCCCACAGTGCTCGTCTCCAGATAGCAAATAATAAGTGTTAAAAATTTGATTGAAATTACTCCAGTGGTTTAGGGGGAGATGTGTCATTTACACACATACATCCATTTATATATATAGAAGATAGGACATAGATAGACAGATAGATTTTTATATCTCACTGCCCCCTCGTCCCCCACCGCAAAAGGGGCCGAACTTAGACTTGAAAAATTTGGAGTGTTGCTATTCATCTCAGCTGAACCGAAAAGTGTGGATTCGATACTATTTTCAATTATTTTTGTTACCGAGTTTTTGTGGTAGTTAAGCATGAAAGAAGGTGCTGGGTGGTGAATAGGTCTCAAGCTACTAAAGAGAAATTAAATTTTAAAATTTAACAAGGTTATATTTTCTTTTCAAAATTAGGTAACAACAAATAGAACAGGTACTTAGTAGCCGAAATACAACTTGAAATGTACAATTACAGGGATTAAAGAATTTGGGCTTCGAGCCCTGAAAACACAATTCTTGAGCAACTAGCTCAACTTTACGATATACCAATTTCAACAAAAGGGGCAGAAGACCCCACTCAAACCCTGGAGCCCTTGCTCCAAATTACACAGCAAAGCCTCCTCGAGGCATACAACTCTCAGTTTTAGAAAAGAGCCACTCGCTCTTAAAGTTAAGCCTCTCCCAGGCCACACCAAACTCAACTTTCAAGTTGTCCTCAAAGGACATATACACAGGGGTAAAATACCCAACCTACTGAGGTCTATTAGGTGAGAAAAGATTAATACATGACCTCTAAAATACAACTTGAGAGGAGGCGAACTTGCACTCCTAATACACTTTGCTTTTAAAACCTAATCTGGCTCTGGGCCACTAACGCAAGGGCTAGTCCCATACTACAGAGGTGACTTAGAGAAGAACACTTTACATTACATAAACGAAGAAAAGTTTGAGAAAATAAGTTCACCTCAAAACAAATGTGAGTGGGAGCTCGAGAGGGTTAGCACTCTCTATCCCAATATGTAGCTTTACAAGAAAAAGAAGAAAAGAGTAGTTACATTTTAGGAAAAGGTTACATGATGGAAAACGCTTCGAACCCGCCGCGAGAGTTAAACTGCCGACCTAGCAAGAAAAGAAGATATTAATAGGCCATTACCTGGTAGTAGATCGCTGCCGAGGAAAGAGGCGCTTCCCGCCTCCTGCTATGTACTTAATACACTGAAAGATGGAACAGAAGTGGCCCGGAGACCCCAAAATCAGCAGTTTATATCCTCTCGCGGAAGATTCTAGGCGTTAGGGGAAATAAAACACCCTCCCACAAAATCTTTATTGGTTCGGGAAAAGAAACCCCTACATAGAGGAAAAAGAAACACATTATTGGTGGAAAATTAATTAAAGAAATTCGGGATTGGCTAGATCCAAACTAAGGGGAAAAAGAGGGGTATACAGCCAACTTAAACAATAACAGAAAGAAATTTAACAAGAAACAAACTTTTGAAATAAAAATTTCTCCAACAAAATAGTTCTTTGATTTCGCACTAGGTCGCACTATTGTAATTCTTCAGTAGTGTCCTCTAGAAGAGAAAGTTCACACTTCTTACTTCAAGCGAAACAAAAACACATCAAAAGTGACACAGTTCAAAAACTCAAAATTTTCCACGTGGTGACATCTTCTGAGAAAGTAGAGAATTAATAGAATAGATAAAGTTCAACCTTCCTCCAGAAGAGGAGTTTCAACTGGCGCAACTTTTAAATAAACAGAGTAGAGGTGTACCGCCCGGTACAGACCTCCCCCCCCCCAAAAGTTCCTCCAAGGGGTAACACAGAAGAACATAAGCTTTGTTTCCAAAATAAGGTCCAAGTTTTGATGTTGATATTAAGATTAATTGCGGAAGCATTTATAAGATTTTAGTAATTTGGTTGGTTGCAATTTCAAAATTTTGTTGTTGCCGGTGCAGTAAAGTTTTTATGTTTGTAGAAGTTGAATTTCTGAAGATAAACCTTTAATGCTTAAAAGGTGAAGAAAAGTTTTGCAATGTCCACCAAATATTGTTGTTAAATTCCCAAATGTAATTATTGCTTATGGTGACTGTCCATGTAGTTGATGTAGATTGAGTCGGATGGCCAGACCGGCCGTTGCAGCTTGCGTCCAACGGAGGCCGCTCGGACCCCTCAAGTACCCTGAGATACCGCTCGCCCGCACTATGAGGGGAGCAGAGGTGTTGAAGTACGCCGCGCCCGCGGTGAACAGATACAGGCTGCGGGCATGTAGCAGGTCGTGCGCCGCACATCAGCCTTGGCCGGGAGGTGAGCTCCGGCTCGCCGTGCACATGTCGTCCTCGCTGGAGAGGAGGGGGCCCATCCCCCTCCCCAGTCGCTGCACGGCGCTGCGCGGCTGCGGGGGCGCTGAAACATTAAAGCTAGGCGGCAGAATTGTGTTGGACAATTATTTTCTTTGAGGGTACAGGCTTGTAGAGAGAGTGAGGGGCCAGCGGCGTACAGATATTCATGGTATTCATTAAGCCACTGTGTAGAGTGGAGCAGGAGACGGGAGCGTGGTAATGGCCGTGGCAAGAACAGGATGGCAGTTTAACGGGTCGGGGCAGGTTTTACATAAGGCTTACATCTAAAACCAAAATATTACAGAAGGGGCAGAATGCCTTAAAAGTGAAACTCAAAAAAAATATAACCTTCATATCCTTTCAAAATAATATGGAGCAAGTTAACACAGAAATTACACCGGTTTCACCTGGGACAGGTGAACTCTAAATATCCTCTCGGTGGCTGGATTACTTAGCAATAAGGTAACCGGCGTAAGAAAATCGAGAATGATACAAGGCCCATGAAATCTGGGGGCAAGCTTGCCCGCGGGAACAAAATTTTTGACCATAACCTGGTCACCTACCTTCAAAGTGGTGGGTCTCCGTCCACGATCATACCTTTCCCTAACCTTTTCATGAGACACTTTAAGATTAGCTTTAGCCTTCTTCCAAAGATCTTTAATGTTGTCCGGATCTATTGTCTCGGGCAGAATGTCATTCAGAGACCAGAGGTTAGAGAGCGGCGTGTTGGGAACGAACTTAAACATCAAAGAAGCTGGAGTAAATTTGTGAGATTCATGAACCGCCGAATTCAAAGCAAAAGCTAACCAATGCAGGGACGTGTCCCACCTAGAATGATCTTCATGATGATAGGCAATAAGTGCGGACCTGAGATTACGGTTAACCCGTTCAGCCAGAGATGGTTGAGGGTAATAAGCAGATGTAGTTACATGAGAGATGGACAAGTCAAAACAGAATTTACGAAACAGATTTGATGTAAAAGCTTTAGCATTATCAGATACAATGTATTGGCACGGACCAAAAGAAGCAAAAATGGAATTTAGGCAAGTAATTGTGGACTGAGCGGTAGCCAGCTTAGTCGGAAATAACCAGGAAAATCTTGTAAAACCATCTACACACACAAAGATGAACTTGTTGGCATTACCCTTTGACTGGGGGAAGGGTCCCACATAATCGATATACAGGCGTTCCATGGGGCGCGACGCTTGATGAGAAGACAAAAGGCCTAATTTAGTGGACATGGTGGGTTTACTGATCAAACAAGATTTACAAGCTTTTACAAGTTCTCGAATTTCACCGTCCATACCTTTCCATATGAACATTTCACGAATCTTTTCACGAGTTTTAAAGATTCCAAGATGCCCCCCCAATGGGGTCTCATGATAGTATTTGAAGATCATAGGTACAAGAACCGCTGGAACAACAACTTTCATCAACTTATCATGCCTCGAAGGGCAACATAGAACACCATTCCTCAGAACATAAGGGACAGCATGTTCCCCAGAAGAAAGGGTTTCCATTATAGGAGCCAGCGTCGGATCTTCACGTTGGTATTTCTCAATATCCCTAAAAAGCATGGGAGCATCTGTTAAGATGGCATTAACACCAGATAGTATGGACTCGGAAGGTGATGAACTATCGACCGGTTCGTGGGTCTCGACGTCGTTATGAAACATACGGCTGAGTCCATCAGCAACAACATTTTCGGTACCTCTGATATGTCGTACATCAAATTGGAAGGCAGAAATACGGATGGCCCAACGGGCTATACGACCAGTACGACGCGGCCTACCTAAGACCCAGCTTAAGGCTTGATTATCTGTCTCCAGGTCGAATTTGACATGTTCCAGATAGAGACGGAACTTTTCTAAGGCGAATAAGACTGCCAACCCTTCGAGCTCATAGATGGAATACTTGGCTTCTTGAACCGATAGAGTCCTAGATGCATAGGCGATGGGACGCCTCCCTAGTTCAGTCTCTTGAAGAAGGACTGCAGCTACAGCTGACGACGACGCGTCCGTTTGGACGATGAATTTCTTCGAGAAATCAGGCATAGCAAGTACAGGGGCATTACAGAGAGCTAATTTAAGATCTTCGAAAGCGGCTTGTTGAGAAGGTCCCCACTCGAATTTGATGCCTTTCCTACGAAGAAGGTTTAAGGGCGCCGCTCTATTAGCGAAGTTAGGAATAAACTTCCTGAAGAAATTCACCATACCAATGAATCTAGCGATACCTTTGATGTCCTTAGGAGGTTTAAAATCACGGATGGCCTGTGTTCTAGAATGATCGACTGCTACACCATCAGGTGACACAATATGCCCTAGGAATGACATAGAGGGCTTAGCAAAGGCAACCTTGGACAACTTAACAGTTAACCCAGCCTTACGAAGGCGATTGAGAACTTCTCGCAAATGATCTAGATGTTCTTCAAAGGTTTCGGAAAATACGACGACATCATCCAAGTAGTGATATAAGTACTCAAATTTGATGTCGGAAAAGACCCTATCTAGTAGCCTAGTGAGCACAGCTGCCCCCGTGGGGAGCCCGAAAGGCACGCGGTTGTATTCATATAAATTCCAGTCAGTGGCAAATGCTGTAAGATGTTTAGACTCTTCGGCAAGGGGAATTTGATTATAGGCCTGATTCAAGTCCAAGATGGTGAAGAACTTGGCCTTACGAAACCATGAAAAGCAAGAATGAAGGTCGGGAAGGGGCACAGATTGCAACACCACCTTCCGATTGAGAGCCCTGTAATCAATGACAGGCCTGAAGCCTCCTTGGGGTTTCGGGACTAGAAAAATAGGCGAAGAATACGCTGACTTAGAGGGCCTAATAATACCATCCTTCAACATCTGATCGATGATTTCTTTCAGAGCCTTCATTTTAGGTGGAGATAGCCTATACGGTGGAAAACGGACAGGAATTGAATCCGTGACCTCAATTTTGTATTCAATAAGGTCAGTAACACCAAGAGTATCAGAGAACACCTCGGGAAACGACTGACACAGTTTGCGAATACTATCAGCCTGCTCCTCAGGTAGATGTCTAAGGTCTAACAACATCTCATCCTGGGTAGGCGAAATAGATGAACATGATACAGAATTACACTTTAATAGTGGGATTTTATAACTAGAAGCAAATTTGAATGTGCACGACCTAGACCGGAGATCGAGCACAAGACCAGTGTGAGAAATAAAGTCAGCTCCCAATATAATGGGGCAAGACAATTGCTTGGCCACAAACAATTTGATCTTCCATGTAAACTTAAAAACCCGAATTTTGACATGTATGGAACCTAGAATTTCTAATGAAGATGAATTAGCCGAAACATATTGAACAGGAGAAGAGACATAGTCAGGGAGTTTACAAACAGATTTCAATTTAGAATACCAATCAGCCGAAATAATGGAACAAACACTGCCTGAATCTAAGAGAGCTGTTATAGGCTCGTTATTTAACTCAATCTTAAGAAAAGGAACAGGTGCGGGGGTATCCGCCGCAATCCTAAGACACTCTTTAGGGCATTCAAAAGATGAATTTGAAGGCTGGTCGTTCTCTGCATTTACAACCTGTTTACTAGGGGCTGAGTCTCGGGAAGATGGATTAGTCGGCTCAGCCGACGCCACTAGTCACTTTTTATTATTGGCATAGCTGGAATTTGCACCAAAAGTTGAGCAGGAGGGGGTGCTATTTGAGTTTGGGCAATTCTTGGCGATATGTGAGAAGGCCCCACACTTAAAACAGCCTTGTGATGACCCTACTCCATTCCTTGTCCCACTTGACTTGATCAGAGGACACTTATTCCGCAGATGGTCAGGCGACCCACAAGCATAACATTTACGGGGATTGACTGGTCGGCGAGGTGGAGGCCGAGTGTTACTAAAGGAAGGCGGGGGTTCTTTCGCCACACGCAAGGAATCGGCATACCTAACTCCTTCCGCAGAGACGGCTAATGCTTCCAGTTCAGAGAAGGTTTGCGGGCACGCCGCGAAACACAAATATGACCTGTAGGGTGGTGAAATCCCTTCAACAATAACTTGCACGATCTGATCCTCAGGGAAGTGGAGAGCAAACACCCTAGTATAAAACTTAATATCTTGGATGAAGTCTGCCAGGTTTTCATCCAAGCGCTGTACCCGATAATAGTATTTCTGAATAAGGGAGGACCTGGCCCTAGCCGGGATGAAGTTAGCTAGCAAATGGGCATGGAAATCCTCAATAGAAGATTGCTCGGCAATGGCTCTAACTATCTTGTCAGATAGAACACCAATAGCATAAGGATAGATAATTTGCAAAATTTGACATGGGGAAAGAGAAAACACAAGGGCATGATCCTGAAATTCCACTAGAAATCTTAAAAATGAAATTACGTCACTGGTGGTGTTGACGGAAAACTTAGAGATACCTCTAAGCAACATTGCCAATGGATGAGGCAAGCTGCTGAACCCAGGTGTCATAGTCGTTAAAGGTTTCAAGGGCAAGGAAGTTAATTCAGAGCGGATGTTACTCAATGACGCACGGCGTTCAGATTCGTTGTTCGATGGGGCAGAGATAGTTTGAGCAGCAACGGTTATCCTATTGACTTCTCCCTGAGGAGGCTCTTCCTCGTTACCTACATTCACCGTGGCGGGTTGATCAGTTTTGGGAGGAGCTTCGCCGGTTAGCAGTTGAGTGACCTTATTAGACAATTCAGAAATAGTTTCAAGGAGCATATTAGCTTGCTTCCTCTGAACGTCATTCACCTTTAGAGACAATAGATCATTAACTCTATTTGCAAAGTGATACAGCCTGCCTTGCACACGCTTAATTTGATTAGGAGATGGATCGTTTTCATCAAAAAAGCTGACTACCGATGCTAGCCCAGTAATATTCTCGACAATCGTGGAAAGAGAGTCGTCAATTTCTTTCTCTCCCAAATTGGGGATGGAAATGGGCAAATCAAGGGACTCTCTAAGCTTGTTAGTGTCTATTGCAACCGTGCCTCCAGATTGAACGTTTCTGATAGTTAACTCATATATCAACTCCTCTTTGCGCAAGTAGTTAAGGAGGAGAACATCGCGAGGGCCGGGCATGATGACAGAACAATTTTGAAAAACTCAAAAAATTCCAGCAACTGAGAAAATTGTTAGAGTTCGAATCAAAGCAATGTTTAGCCGTCAAAAGGGGCTAAATTGAGACCCATTCAACCACGCTCTGCTACCACTTGTTACCGAGTTTTTGTGGTAGTTAAGCATGAAAGAAGGTGCTGGGTGGTGAATAGGTCTCAAGCTACTAAAGAGAAATTAAATTTTAAAATTTAACAAGGTTATATTTTCTTTTCAAAATTAGGTAACAACAAATAGAACAGGTACTTAGTAGCCGAAATACAACTTGAAATGTACAATTACAGGGATTAAAGAATTTGGGCTTCGAGCCCTGAAAACACAATTCTTGAGCAACTAGCTCAACTTTACGATATACCAATTTCAACAAAAGGGGCAGAAGACCCCACTCAAACCCTGGAGCCCTTGCTCCAAATTACACAGCAAAGCCTCCTCGAGGCATACAACTCTCAGTTTTAGAAAAGAGCCACTCGCTCTTAAAGTTAAGCCTCTCCCAGGCCACACCAAACTCAACTTTCAAGTTGTCCTCAAAGGACATATACACAGGGGTAAAATACCCAACCTACTGAGGTCTATTAGGTGAGAAAAGATTAATACATGACCTCTAAAATACAACTTGAGAGGAGGCGAACTTGCACTCCTAATACACTTTGCTTTTAAAACCTAATCTGGCTCTGGGCCACTAACGCAAGGGCTAATCCCATACTACAGAGGTGACTTAGAGAAGAACACTTTACATTACATAAACGAAGAAAAGTTTGAGAAAATAAGTTCACCTCAAAACAAATGTGAGTGGGAGCTCGAGAGGGTTAGCACTCTCTATCCCAATATGTAGCTTTACAAGAAAAAGAAGAAAAGAGTAGTTACATTTTAGGAAAAGGTTACATGATGGAAAACGCTTCGAACCCGCCGCGAGAGTTAAACTGCCGACCTAGCAAGAAAAGAAGATATTAATAGGCCATTACCTGGTAGTAGATCGCTGCCGAGGAAAGAGGCGCTTCCCGCCTCCTGCTATGTACTTAATACACTGAAAGATGGAACAGAAGTGGCCCGGAGACCCCAAAATCAGCAGTTTATATCCTCTCGCGGAAGATTCTAGGCGTTAGGGGAAATAAAACACCCTCCCACAAAATCTTTATTGGTTCGGGAAAAGAAACCCCTACATAGAGGAAAAAGAAACACATTATTGGTGGAAAATTAATTAAAGAAATTCGGGATTGGCTAGATCCAAACTAAGGGGAAAAAGAGGGGTATACAGCCAACTTAAACAATAACAGAAAGAAATTTAACAAGAAACAAACTTTTGAAATAAAAATTTCTCCAACAAAATAGTTCTTTGATTTCGCACTAGGTCGCACTATTGTAATTCTTCAGTAGTGTCCTCTAGAAGAGAAAGTTCACACTTCTTACTTCAAGCGAAACAAAAACACATCAAAAGTGACACAGTTCAAAAACTCAAAATTTTCCACGTGGTGACATCTTCTGAGAAAGTAGAGAATTAATAGAATAGATAAAGTTCAACCTTCCTCCAGAAGAGGAGTTTCAACTGGCGCAACTTTTAAATAAACAGAGTAGAGGTGTACCGCCCGGTACAATTTTTATAACTCACTCCCCCCTTGCCCCCCACGACAAATGGGGCTGAACATGGACTTATAAAAAAATTGGAGTGTCACTATTCACGTCAGCAACCCCAAAAACTATGGATTCGACACTATTTTCGATTATTTTTATACCTAACCCTCTGACTCCCCACCCCTAAGGCGACTAGAGGTGGCTTACCCCCACAGTGCTCCTCTCCAGATAGCAAATAATAGGTGTTAAAAATTTGATTGAAATTACTCCAGTGGTTTAGGTGGAGATGTTTCATTTACACACATACATCCATTTTTATATGTAGTAAGATTTTTATATCTCACTGTCCCCTTGACCCCCACTGCAAAGGAGGCTGAACTTTGACTTTAAAAAATTCGGAGTGTTATTATTCATCTCAGCAACCCCGAAAAGTGTGGATTCGACACTGTTTCTGATTCATTTTATAACTCACTCCCCCCTTCGTCCCCCATGTAGAAGGGGGCTGAATTTGGCCTTATAAAAAATTCGGAGTGTTACTATTCACTTCAGCAACCCCAAAAACTATGGATTCAACACCATTTTCGATTATTTTTATACCTAATCCCTCTGGCTCCCCTCCCCTAAGGATTCTAGAAATGGCTTACCCCCACAGTGCTCGTCTCCAGATAGCAAATAATAAGTGTTCAAAATTTGATTGAAATTACTCCAGTGGTTTAGGTGGAGATGTGTCATTTACACACACACACATACGGATACATCCATTTTTATATATAGTAAGATAAGATAAGTAGGCAAGAAAATGCAACCTTTATGTAAATAAATAAATGTGTTAAATTATCACAAAAGTGCACCTAGATTATGTGGTCTGTATATAATCCACCTAACGTAAATGGAGGCTGCATTGAAGCAGGCGTACATCACTTCCAATATCCAATATCATAACCATTGACTACTCAGAGGACAAATTTCATAGGTTCATAAACAGTCAAATACCAGAGCCGAGGATTGATCTCCTGGGAGAAAATTTCTTAGTGTTAAGGTACAGTATAAATCAGGTTGTGAGCACAAATTTTGCGTACATTGTCCTAAGCAGTGTGCTGACATCTGCATAAAACTTTAGTAAACAGGTGACAATTCATCAAACCACCAAATAACTAATTCAATTTGTGTTGTTGAGAGGGAGGTTTCTCCATTTATTAGACATCATTAATGAATGAAGTCACATGTGCAAGTAAGACTAACAATAGCATCAGCAGGTAGAAATATAAATGACATCGGTTCAGATGGTAAAACAGCTGATGCTAATAATCTGAGAAACCCAATTCAATGTTACATGAAAATCTGAAACAACTCATATCATGACCAGATGTATATTCATCAATGTGATGTAATAATGCTGAGTTCTGACCAGTACTTATATATTAATATACAGCATTCAACTATCATCGAGTATGAAATCTATGTCTAGCAACCGAATTGAACGCTAATATCCAGTTTCATTTGTATTATCTCAATCGTGATTATCTGATAAATATAATTAACTCTTTGAGTATATACAACCCGGCATGTACTCTGACCTTATTTTGTCATCAAACCTTATCTTATATAATCGAGTTTAAATAAGCTCCCTAGACAGCAAATTAATCACCCCTGGATAAACCATTACAAGCATTATAAAATACCGTGTAACTCCGCCTGTAGACTTGATAACCATCTGGATTCTGTTACGAAGTTCGTCCACAAGCTTGTGCAGGTTAACCCACTCGCTGAGGACGCGCAGTTCCACCCAATGGCGGGGATGCTGATATCGGTGTTTAACCCACTGTTTCAACATCTCGCACAGATTTTCATTAGTGCTCACATCAGGTGATCTTGCACACCAGTCAGGATGTAATAGGGTGGGGAAATGTCCATAAAACCAATGACATATGCATCCAGCCCGATTGACTTTACTGTTGCCATCTTGTTAAATCGGGACATCAGTAGCGTATAAATTATTCAGATTTTGACTGAAAGGCAACACCTAATCATCCAGAATGTTTACTGAACATGCTGGTTCACCTCAGTGAGTGGGCCCAAACCATGATTCTGAAAACATCACACATACACCTCTGGCTTGAACCTCACCTTGCACACATCCAGGATGAAATGCTTCATTTTGCCTCCGGTGCATTCGACGATGCGCATCATTGTAATATAAGAAGTTATTATATTAATAACTTCTTATTCATATGGTTTTATAATGAGATTTATAACTTGTAATTGTAATATAGTCAAGATTGTAATTAGTCAGGCCATATTATAGTAATCGGCATGTAAGGCAATACACTAGAAAGTAAATATCGCTGCCCGATTTTCTTCTTCTCTCTTTTTTGTAATGGCTGATCACTGCTGCCAACCTGCTTGGTTAAATATTAAAATCACCAGACATAACCATAACAAACTAACCTCAATGTAAGCATTAATAATGAATGTTTCCCTACCCTAGTAAATGATAAAAGTTAAGATGAAATAAATCAAGATATAATTACGTCAGTTTCCATGCTCAATGAGGAATTAAGGAAATAAACACACTTTCTCACTCAAATTAATGTTGCATATTTCTGTCTTTATTTTGATATACAGTAGGTGTACTATAACCATATTCTTAAAAAGAAGGGTGTGTTAAACCATGCAGTTTATTTAACAAGTCTTTGCAGGGTGATTTTCAAAAGTTCCAGACATTATTTAATGACTTCCCTTTCTTTTGCACGAACATTTCCTTCTCTCTTTAGTAACCAGTAAGGAGAGATTATTGGGCGTATTTTCAGCCTGCAGGCTGATTATACCTTCAAGCTTATCCTGGAAACATATAGGATTACTAATGTGCCAAGATCCATGAACGGAAATTAGGTCAGCTTTCAAGTTCACTGCGGAATTGAAAATAATAATGTTATTAGTTCTACTAACTACTATCATTTTTCATATATGCTGAGGTGCCAAAATTTTGTCCTCCAAGAGTTATTTCATGTACCGGTAGATCGAGACATGAAACTGGCATATTTGAGCACTTTCAAATACCGCCAGACTCGAACCCACCATATAGGAACACTAATGTGGCAAGCTACATGAATGGAAATTAGGTCAGCTTTCAAGCTCACTGCGGAATAGAAAATAATAATGTTATTAGTTCTACTAACTAATTCTATCATTTTCATATACGCCGAGGTGCCAAAATTTCGTCCTCCAAGAGTTATTTTATGTACCGGTAGATCTAGACATGAGACTGACATATTTGAGCACTTTCAAATACCTCCAGACTCGAACCCACTGACCTGAGCTAGTCATACATTCTCTCCTTCACTCGCTTAAATTAATTTTAAACATTTCCTGCCTTTATTCTGATGTATGCATTATTGCAACTGTATTATTAAAGGGACTGGGAGAAAGGAGGGGAAAGAGAAAAAGAATTTAGATTGTATGATACATTGCAATTTCTATAAGTTCAAGGACTTACCGCATAGGATATATCTGTCCTTCCTTTTAATAATAATGCTGATAGCTTTACATCCCACTAAGTACTTTTACAGTTTTCAGAGATAACATATATATAAGAACATCATGTATCTTAAAACAAGATACTTCCCTAGTCTGCACTTTGATTGGTGTAGGTATAACAAATCTGATGATGATGGTGCTTGATGTTTAAAGGGGCCTAACATCTAGGTCAACAGCCCCTAATGGTACAAAATGAGACGAATTGTAATGATAATTTAAAAGTTCAAAATCATCCACTGATCAGCGTTTTTGAAAAAAACATGATGAAGAATGTTTGGATGGATATGAATATAAAACAATCATTGGATCCAGTTCAGAAACTATCATAAACAGTAGTATTACTGATCAAGGGACTGCTTCTAAAGCACAATCCTGAATCGAGGATGCGTGTTGTCTGGAGGAGTCCAAAATCCAGGTCAACAGCCCTTCATAATTGTACTTATCGCTAGTAAGGTAGAACCATAGTATTTGTCATGTTGCGGTACTTATCAGAAATAGTGTAGACTCACGGTGTTCAACACATTTTGGTACTACTAGCAAGTAAAGGCAACCCATGGTGTTCCCCACGTGATGGTACTAATCACAAGTAGTTTAATGGTTCTAATACAATCATCCCTTCATCGCCCCTTTTAGTCACCTCTTACAACTGGCATTGGATACCGTGGGTGTATTCATCACCTGCATCCCTCATCCATGGGGGTGTATAACAAATCTATTTGGAAGAAATACTTTTATACTGTATCTACATCATAAAGAAGTCATGTTGTCATACCAATACCAATATGCAATGAAATAAATGAAATAAGCATAATTTACTATACTAAATATTAGTTTATTTACATTTTAAGGGATATGTAGTAATAATAATAATAAGAAGAAATGAAGAACAACAACAAAAGTATGCAATAATGTATTTTACACATCAAGAGCCGTTCCATGGTCACTGAATTACAAAGCAGGGGTTATGAATAAACAAACATAAAATAAACACGAGTACTAGTATTTCGAAAGCAAAGTCATCTCCGTCCTCCCGATGATATCACCACCTTGACAGAGGCAAAATACATTTTGCCGGGTGTTTTGGAGGCTTGCGTGTTCAAATGATCCTTGGAGCTACGCCAGCAGGAGCATATGCTCCTGGTAGGGCCACACAAGCCGGACAGGTCTAAGGTGATGATCCAGACTACGAGCGATACCCTGGTCCTCCAGGTTGGGGGTTGGTGCGTGGGGCTAACAACTTCACCACCACAAAACTACATATTGTTCAGAAACCAAATAGAGATAACCGGACGGTCCTAAACTTACAATGACTAAAGCGTGCTAAATGGCAACGACATGGATATATTGGAACATGGAATGTGAGAAGTATCTTTCAGATATCAGATAGATGTGGCAGCATTACAGGAGATAAAGTGGAAGACAATCGAGGTGGCAGATCTACAGCACTTCATTTTGTTCAATAGTGAGGAGGAAGAAAATAGAATAGGAACAGGGTTTATGGTCAAGAAATCGATCATTCATAATATGACTGAAAATCAAGCAAAAAGCCTCGGACTACGCCGGTTAAGATTGCAAGGGAGATCTGCCATCATATCACTAATTAGTGTCCATGTCCAAACAGAGGATGCAGAAGGGGAAGAGAAAGAACAGTTTTATGAAAAAATGGAGCAAGCATATGACAAGTTGCCCAAGTATGATGTTAAAGTTGTCCTAGGGGATTACAATGCCGAAGTAGGCAAAGAGAAAGAAAACTACCCAGTGACAGGATATCGCAGTAAATACCAATAATCCAATGCGAACGGATGGAATTTGATTGATTTTGCCTTTAGCAAGGAGCTGGTGATGTGAGAAGCATGCATGGTGCAGACAGTGATTCAGATCACACAATAGTGAGGATCAAGCAATAAGCCTCAGACTATGCCGGTTAAGACTGCAAGGGAGATCTGCCATCATAGCACTAATTAGAGTCCATGTCCAAACAGAGGATGCAGAAGGGGAAGAGAAAGAACAGTTCTATGAAAAAATGGAACAAGCATATGACAAGTGCCCAAGTATGATGTTAAGTTATCCTAGGGGATTACAATGCCAAGGTAGACAAAGAGAAAGAAAACCACCCAGTGGCAGGATATCTAGTAAACACCAAGAATCCAATGAGAACGGATGGAATTTGATTGATTTTGCCTTTAGCAAGGAGCTGGTGATCAAGAGCACATGTTTTCCCCATGAGGAGATCCATAAAGAGGCATGGATATCACCGGATGTTGCGACAAAGATCCAGATAGACCATGTGCTGACAGATGCGCAACATGCCTCCAATATAATGGATGTGAGAAGCATGCGTGGTGCAGACAGTGATTCAGATCACATACTAATGAGGATCAAGTTCCAAGAAAGACTGGAAATTAAACCCAGGCACAGAGCTGAGCAGAGCAAGGTCTATATTGTAGAGCTGTTAAGGGATGAGAAGAAGGAGGAAGAGTATAGAGACAGGCTGTAAAGAAAACTACAGATGGGCAGAATCAGGAATGTGGACATCAATAAAATGTGGGGAGAAACCAAGCTAGCAATAAATACAACAGTGCAGGAAGTACTTAGAGGGAGAAGGGAACAGAATAGAAATAAATGGTATGTCGAAGAAGTGGGTAAGGTTCGTAGAAGAGAGAAATCTGGCCCGACAAAGAATGCTACAGAGACCCACTCGAAATTATATGGCAGTTTTTAGAGAGAAACTGTAAATAGCAAAGATATTGATAAGGAACAAGAAAAGAATAGAAGGGAGAGATTGGATGAAGTGCAGAAGAATTTTGAAAACAAACAAGGTAGAAAATTCTTTCGTGGGGTTGGACAAGTGAAGAAGGGATATCAACCTAGAAGAGAGAGCCACAGAAAGGCACTTAACAGAGAATACCACTAGGGATGCAATAGGTAGATTTATAGTTCGCTTACCCCTCAAGCAGAAACGTGAGGTTCTGGGAATCTCCTACAATCATACCAAGACTAACTCAACTAGAACTGTGTTTCAGTAGGCAGCCCTCACTTAAGTATGAGTACTAACTTTCTTCATGAGTAAGAGGCCATGGGGCAAATGGTTAATGTCAGGGAATGAAGGTGGAAGCTATTATCTACCCCATCATCGAGTTTTTAAGCTTAGTAGCTCACCTACAAAAACAAGGGTTGTATTTCTTACATCTTCTAAAATATCTAACAATATTTCATTGAGTGATATAGTAATGGTTGGAACGACAATACAAGAGGATCTTTACTCTGTTATTCTAAGATTTAGAATGCATACCTTTGCCTTCACTGCAGATATTGCTTGAAATGTTCGGCAAGTCATGATTCATGCAGATGATAGGAACATTCAGCGGATTATAGAGAGGGGATCAAATTAAATTTATTCCTTTCAGAATAGCATTAAATCATGATAAACACACATGGTACTTCTTTCTTTCACCATGCACCTAGGTGGCACACAGGCTGACCAGGCTGCTGCTAGAATAATGATGATACTCCGTCATTTTAAATGTCTTTATGAAAACAAGCCCAACATTCAGCTTGCAAAACTTTGAAGAAATGTTCCCCCTCAAAATTAGTCCAATCTAATAGGAACCACAGCCTTCAGCAAAAGTGCTGAACATATTTTTTATGGCTTGTTCTCAGGTAATTGATTGACAATTGTATCGCATTTTAACAAACACTAACCTATCCTTTATGTGTTACTACACACAACATTAAGATTTTTCAACAATAGTCCATTAACGACAGATCTCAATTTAACACCACAGTGTATTTTTATACATGTAAAATGTGTTATGGATGCTGTATATTTCTAATGGTGTTTCTTGACTAGACTCTATTGGTTCAGAGGAGTTGACTAATACTAAAGAAATATTAAAATTTACATATGATAACGATGACATTTAGAGTAAGATACAAAAGTTGAAGACTAGAAAAGCAGCTGGAATTGATAAGGTTTTGGGAGATATGCTAAAGACAAGGGGTTGGGGTATAGTACCATATCTGAAATACTAACTTGATCATTGTTTGCATGAAGGAGCTATACCAAATGAATGGAGAGTTGTTTTAATAGCCCCTGTGTATAAAGGTAAGGGTGATAGACAAAAAGCTGAAAATTACAGGCCAGTAAGTTTGACATGTGTTGCGTAAGCTTTGGGAAGGCATTCTTCCTAGTTATATTAGACTTGTTTGCAAAAGTAATAACTGGTTCGATAGAAGGCAGTTTGGGTTTAGGAAAGCTTATTCCACTTAAGCTCAACTTGTAGGATTCCAGCAAGATATAGCAGATATCTTGGATTCAGGAGGTCAAATGGACTGTATTGCGATTGACCTGCCTAAAGCATTTGATAGGGTGGATCATGGGAGACTGCTGCCAAAGAAAAGAGAGCGATTGGACTAAAAAAAGGGATCTGCCACCTGGGCGACTCCCTAAATGCAGATCAGTAGTGATTTGATTCGAGAAGATCACTGAGATTGGTAAGGAATGAGTTAGTTACGCGGTATTGACTGTGCAGTTGTAAATTTATCTATCGGGTAATCCAAACACCACCATTCTAAATGCACTGAGCTCGATAGCTGCAGTTGCTTAAGTGCGACGAATATCCACTATTTGCTAGATAGTGGGTTTGAACCCCATATGTCGACAGCCCTGAAAGTGGCTTTTCCTGGTTTCCCATTTTGATACCAGGAAAATGGTGGTGCTGTACCTTAATTAAGGCACGGCCACTTCCTTCCCACTCCTAGCCCTTTCCTGTCCCATCGTACCATAAAACCTATTTGTGTCGGTGTGACGTAAAGCAACTTGTACAAAAAAATAGATGCATGCGTAATAATGTGATAAAGTTTGATCAGAGCACATACACAGGACCAGATACCTACAATATTCAGTGTCTCTCAAAATTTAAATATATCGTGTTCACTTTCACTTTTCCTTTTTTTTTTTGCTTTACGTTGCCCAACACAAATAGGTCTTATGGTGACGATGGGATAGGACAGGCCTAGGAGTTGGAAGGAAGCTGTGGCCTTAATTAAGGTAAAGCCCCAGCATTTGCCTAATATGAAAATGGCAAACCACAGAAAACCATCTTTAGTTCTGCCGACAGTGGGATTCGAACCCACTATCTCCCGGATGCAAGCTCACAGGTGTGTGCCCCTAACCGCACGGCCAACTCGCCCGGTTTATGAACTTTGATGGCTGAAGATTCTCTCCATTGAGGACGAAACATGATTTAATGTTAATCTGAAAGGAATAAAGTTAATTTGTATTGTAACTGTGGAAATATCCTAAAAGTACCATAACACTTGATAAGAACAAGACGTAGTACACCTAGACTGGTGTACCAGCATAAAATAGCTATGTTTACCAAAAAAGGTAACTTTTACCTACAATTTTCAAAAGTAACGCTCTTATATCCGAAAGGACAGGGCAATTGGAAATGTATTATTTCCCAGCAAAGTTGGAAAACCCTTAATCTCATGGAATACCCCTTACAAGGGTACAGCAAACTCCTCAGCTTCTTTCTTCTTCTCTCTCCTCTGATTTACAGTATGGCCTTCATTGTGCAGAATCTCATCAAAAATATACCTGGTTAAAAAAAAAGAGAAATATTGTTATGCATACATGAATGTAAACAATATTAGCCAACCTAAAGTTATGTTTAGATGCTACTGTACCTCTTTAAGTGACTGTGATTCATAGGACGCATCCTTTGCAGCTCATCTTTTTGTTGAGTTTTGTGGTGGAGCCACCCCACTTCTGCCTCACCCATGACTATAAATTAAAAGGAAAATAAAAATAAAAATCTGTAACATCATTAAATATAATTCAGTAGTAGAAAATATTCACTCTACTATAATTACCATGGTCCATGGTGTGGGTTACTTCAGTCCTGTCCTAGTTCGTGAACCATGTGCAATGGCTGAGTGGCCTAGTAAGTGGTCCTGAGAGTCGGGATACCAGTTGCTATGGAATGGGAGTGGGCATCTCGGACATATTCTGAGTCATGGCCCTCCTTGTGCTCAGGTCCATAACCCATTAGAGGAGAGGTCCTCACTTGGACTATGTGCAAGTAGGGTAGCATCCTGCTTCGTGAATTTACCGAGCTCAGAACATTTTAAGCAAGCCTCGGACCTGTGGGAGTAACGGAGTGCCACTCCCATTTGACAGGTGAGGGACTCCTTGGAAACAACTTGGCAAACAAAATGGAATTCAATGGGGAGCTATAAATATTAATGGGGCTCATGGAAGAAAGAAAGTAGAACTAGCTGAGTCAGCAAAGAGGATGCATCTGGATGTGCTAGGAGTAAGTGATATTTGGGTAAGGGGAGATAACGAGGAAGAGATAGGAGATTATAAAGTGTACTTGACGGGTGTTAGAAAGGGAAGGGCAGAGTCTGGGGTAGGGCTCTTTATCAGGAATACCATTGCACTTAACATAGTTTCTGTTAGGCACGTAAATGAGCGAATGATGTGGGTAGATTTGTCAGTTGCAGGAATTAGGACTAGAATTGTGTCCGTATATTCACCATGTGAGGGTGCAGGTGATGATGAAGTGGACAAGTTTTATGAAGCATTGAGTGACATCTTTGTCAGGGTCAACAGCAAGGATAGAATAGTGCTAATGGGCGATTTCAATGCAAGAGTTGGGAATAGAACTGAAGGATACAAAAGGGTGATTGGTAAATGTGGGGAAGATATGGAAGCTAATGGGAATGGGAAGCGTTTGCTGGACTTCTGCACTAGTATGGGTTTAGCAGTTATGAATACATTCTTCAAGCATAAGGCTATTCACCGCTACACATGGGAGGCTAGGGGTACCAGATCCATAATAGACTATATCTTAACCGACTTTGAATTCAGGAAATCCGTTATTAATATATGAGTTTTCCGGGGATTTTTCAATGAAACAGACCACTATCTGATCTGTAGTGAACTAAGTATCTCTAGGCCTAGGGTAGAGAAAGTGTAATCTGTCTGCAAAACAAATAAGGGTAGAAAATCTCCAGGACGAGGTAATTAGACAGAAGTACATGGATATGATCAGTGAGAAGTTTCGAACAGTAGACAGTAACCAAGTTCATGATATAGAATGTGAATGGGTGGCATACAGGGATGCTTTAGTAGAAACAGCAAGGGAATGCCTAGGGACAACTGTGTGTAAAGATGGGAAAAGGCGAATATCTTGGTGGAATGATGAAGTGGGAGCAGCTTGTAAACGTGAAAAACAAGGCTTATCAGAAATGGCTCCAAACAACGACCAAGGCAGACAGAGGTTTGTACTTAGATGAAGGAAACAGAGCAAAACAAATAGTTGTTGAATCCAAAAAGAAGTTGTGGGAAGATTTTGGTAATAACCTGCAAAGTCTAGGTCAAGCAGCAGGGAAACCTTTCTGGACTGTAATAAAGAATCTTAGGAAGGGAAGGAAAAAGGATATGAACAGTGTTTTGAGTAATTCAGGTGAACTCATAATAGATCCCAGGGAATCACTGGAGAGGTGGAGGGAATATTTTGAACATCTTCCCAATGTAAAAGGAAATCATCCTGGTGGTGTTGCAAACAGCCAAGCTCATGGGGAGGAGGACAATGATTTTGGTGAAATTATGCTTGAGGAAGTGGAAAGGATGGTAAATATACTCCATTGTCATAAAGCAGCAGGAATAGGTGAAATTAGACCTGAAATGGTGAAGTATAATGGGAAGGCAGGGATGAAATTGCTTCATAGAGTAGTAAAATTAGCGTGGAGTGTTGGTAAGATACCTTCAGATTGGACAAAAGCAGTAATTGCACCTATCTATAAGCAAGGGAACAGGAAGGATTGCAACAACTATCAAGGTATCTCATTGGTTAGTATACCAGGCAAAGTATTCACTGGCATCTTGGAAGGGAGGGTGCGATCAGTCGTTGAGAGGAAGTTGGATGAAAACCAGTGTGGTTTCAGACCACAGAGAGGCTGTCAGGATCAGATTTTCAGTATGCGCCATGTAATTGAAAAATCCTACCAGAGGAATAGACAGTTGTGTTTATGTTGCGTAGATCTAGAGAAAGCACATGATAGGGTACCGAGGGAAAAGATGTTTGCTATACTGGGGGACTATGGAGTTAAAGGTAGATTATTAAAGTCAATCAAAGGCATTTATGTTGACCATTGGGCTTCTGTAAGAATTGATGGTAGAATGAGTTCTTGGTTCAGGGTACTTACAGGGGTTAGACAAGGCTGTAATCTTTCACCTTTGCTGTTCGTAGTTTACATGGATCATCTAGTGAAAGGTATAAAATGGCAGGGAGGGATTCAGTTTGCTGGAAATGTAGTAAGCAGTCTGGCATATGCTGATGACTTGGTCTTAATGGCAGATTGTGCCGAAAGCCTGCAGTCTTATATCTTGGAACTTGAAAATAGGTGTAATGAGTATGGTATAAAAATTAGCCTCTCAAAGACTAAATTGATGTCAGTAGGTAAGAAATTCAACAGAATTGATTGTCAGATTGGTGATACAAAGCTAGAACACGTCGATAATTTCAAGTATTTAGGTTGTGTATTCTCCCGGGATGGTAACATAGTAAGCGAGATTGAATCAAGGTGTCGTAAAACTAATGCAGTGAGCTCGCAGTTGCGATCAACAGTATTCTGTAAGAAGGAATTTGCCTCCCAGATGAAACTAGCTTTACATTGGTCTGTTTTCAGGCCAACTTTGCTTTGTGGGAGCAAAAGTTGAGTTGACTCAGGTTATCTTACTCATATGTTAGAAGTAACAGACATGAAAGTAGCAAGAATGATTGCTGGTATGGACAGGTGGGAACAATGGCAGGAGGGTACTCGGAATGAGGAGATAAAGGCTAATTTAGGAATGAACTTGACGGATGAAGCTGTACGCATAAACCGGCTTAGGTGGTGGGGTCATGTGAAGCGAATGTAGGAGGATAGGTTAACTTGGAGAATAATGGAGTCTGTTATGGAGGGTAAGAGAAGTAGAGGTAGACCAAGACGGCGATGGTTAGACTCAGTTTCTAACGATTTAAAGATAAGAGGTATAGAACTAAATGAGGCCACAACACTAGTTGCAAATCGAGGATTGTGGCGACATTTAGTAAATTCACAGAGGCTTGCAGACTGAACGCTGAAAGACGTAACAGTCTATAATGATAATGTATGTATGTATTATAATTACCACTAATTGGTCCTTCCTCCATTTCGTTGTTGGTTGATCTTCCACAAGCTTACAGTGATATGGTACATTATCCGTCCCATCACAATACATAGGGTTCTATATTTCTTAATCCTATGATTAATTGTGTTTCCACCCACATCTGAGATTTCTCATTGTTCATAGCACCATGATAATCTTGACTTTTCTTCAAATTTGTGGCAAATATCAAATCAGCACCTGTAAGAATTTTGAGTTTTAACATGGAGTTATTTCTTCTTATCCCTAAAAATATGAAGCCACCTTCTTCAGGGATATTAACAGACACAAATTGTAATTTCTGTTGAATGATTGAAAAGATGTCTGATTTTAAGTGAAGGCAATTACAATGCAACAGTCATCTGATGCTAAAGTTAGTGAATTGCTACTTACACTACTCTATGCTATTGATAGAGTGATTTAACTTCAATATGGTATATCTAGACAAGAAGTCCATGATCACTTGTATTAATGATATTACTATAAACACTAATGTTTAATACTTTAGGTGAAATGTAATCTCTACGAACACCAAACCTGCATCAAGCACTAAGAAATAGGAAGCTTAGAAGGTGTGCAGTAGTCAGTTATGCACTGATTCAGGTGCAGATTGTCAATGCAGAATGAACCTAATAAATAGGCCTGTAGTACAAGTAATTTGCTGATACCAATATCCAGTAATATTACATGAACGTACACTGGAGAAGTTTTAATTGAAGTACATCTCTAAAGATAATCGTTGGGCAAAAGTGAATAACTACATGTCTTTTATAACCAACAGACTCCTTAACAGTCAAATTCAAGAACCACTGATAGAACGCAGTGAAACAACAGATGGGAAATCTGCCACTGCCCTAAATGTAGATTGAAGCTGAAAGTTAAAATACCACTTCCTACATCAAGCCAGTCGATTTGAATCAATCATCACTGATCTGCATTTAGGTGGCAGATATTACCTAAGTAAACAGATTAGAAATCTGAAATGAAACCACGTTGTAATAATACACACGAGCAAATATATTAATACACATATGCCGTAAGGCAATAAGAATACACGAAGGCTGGGTCTGTAAACCGTATCGACGTCGAGACAAGACATGTTTAGATTAGTTTAGGTTCATAACGAAATATTTTCCATTTCAACTGCTTCTCACTGTCAGAATCTTATCATAGAAACAAAATTTAAATTTAAATGAACACTTACCCCCAATTAATTGTGAAACTCTTGTCATAAGGTCCATATCACTACGAGTGATAACTCATAGTCTCCCTTTTCAATACCTTGTAGCAATCTCTGAATTGATTTTTGTAAAGGACGTAACATTGCTTTCTTTTTCGGAGGAATTCTTGCAGATTTTTCTTCCTTCTTAGACATCCTCTTCGAATTCTTACGTAAGTACAGGACGAAATAGGAACGTAATTAATAAAATGATGTGTTCATCATTTCACACAAACTATGTTATTAAATGCATTATACGTACATGCCACAACTCTACTTACCTGGTATTAGCCACATAGATTTACAATCCCACAGAAAAAGAAAATATGCTTTAAATATTCTTGCAAATGTATCACTAGTGACTTTAATAGTAATGCAGATGCAATACGCAATTCAAGCTAGAACAGTGATTGAACGTTGCCAACGTGCCAGATTAACGGTAAATGTAAGACGTCGTAGCGGTAAGAAGGGTCCCTAAACTCTATGGTTACCGACACTGAAAAAGAACTGCAAAATAACCAACAGCAAGAAAAGTAACTATAAATCACTACCTTAACATTACAGGGGAGAAAAGCTAAGGTTGCACCCTTACCGTCTTACTAATAAAAAGTCCGTATACAGTTGTTTAACTGTTGTTTAGTTAAACAGTGAATAAACCCTGTATAAGCGTTTTACATTTTTCTTACTAATAAACGAGGTGTACGCATTGTATTACTATACAGCACGTATACACTCGTTCCAAGGCCTAGGAATCTCTTCCTGAAATTCACTGACGTATTTCGCACGTTCACCGCCTTTATGATCGCTTCTGCTGGTTATCTACAAGCAAAACTTTCCGGAAAGTTGCATAGTAGCACGGCATATCGAAAACGCAGTGGCAACACTAAGTGAGACAGCTGGAAATTGGCTTATACTGATATCAACATTTCTTCAGCTTGCTTGTGTAATGAACGCCAAAATGAAATGGAAAGGCTTAAGAAAAGATCAATAGCTCCTAACTGGGATAGTACGGAACACGTAAGCAATTGTAATTGAATCGGCGAGTTGAAAAGGGTACACATTCCAAACTCCTTACTTTTCAGGAGAAAGGAAAACCTGTTTTGTAGCTAAACGAAAGGTTTGATCAAAAAGTTTCTATTAGGCATTTATACATCATATTTCTGCGTATTCAACTACAAAGTATGGAAATCATTTTATGTACGGTTTTCAAGTTATACCATTTTTTTTTTATCTCGAGGAATATGTCCCATTTTATAGGTACTCAAATTTGAGAAAGATCTTTGTAGGGGCATATTATGTATAATAAACTCGCAATATCAAAAGTCTATTAAGCAGTAACACATTATTACACAAAACATACGCCCAACCATAATTTCTTTTATAGTTATTCATTGTCATTCCGCTCTTTAAAGTGTTTTACTTTACGAAGAGGTCTAACCTCCATAACCTCTGAATGGTTTAAGTCTTCTGTGTTTGAAATATCGTGAAGATCATCAACGTTATCGTCCATTCTTTCAATTTGTGTTCAATGTTAAATGGATAAGTCGAATATTTCATCACGATTATATTACTGTAGACAATAAATACCACGAAAATAAACTGCTCACTCATTTCTCTTTCCGCTACTCACTGTTCTACAACGCTTATACAAGGGTCCTTGTCTGTATAAGCAATTCAATGATTAACTATAACAGATGTATACACAGGAGGCTTATACGCGGTTTATTAGTAACGAATTTCACATAAACGGTGTATAAACCTTGTACAAAAGTTATACACCGTTTATTAGTAAGACGGTTAGTGTATGGCCTTCCGTGCCTGTTAGCTATTGTCCACGTTCGATGATTTCTAGCAAAGCGTGCAGCTTTTAGTGCCTGTGTGAACAGTGGCCTCTTGCGAGGTGACCGACTCAAAATTTTGATTGCATTCCGTTGTTGTCTTAACCCATTTGTTCCCTCTGTTCCAAAAATGGAACATTTCTTAAAAGCTGTTGTGTAGGTATATTGCATAATTTTGAGGGGATATTTTACTTCACATCATTTGAGTTAGCAAGATTGTGTTGCATTGAGCGATAATGAAGTGTTTTTCAGCTGTTTGTTTACAGATGTGTGCTTTTAAACATGGCTTCCACATCAGCAGCGTGCAAAGGGTAAGGTTTTGCTTGCTTCATAAACATGAAACACATTCTCGTCAATGTAGTTGTGGAGATAGAAAGACTACAGATGTAGTTAACCGAACATAACATTAAAACTCTATTACTCAAGTTGTTAATAACTTTCCTGAGCTGTAATAATGTCATGTTCCATTTTTGGAACAGCGGGCATGAATGACATGGGGTTAATCACTGCTAGCTTGTTCCACTGTTGCACTAAGGACATGAGTACTAATGATGTTTAGAGTTGTTATAAAATTATTTCTAATGTTGTCATCCAGAAATATTGGGATTCGCACTATTCTTTTCTGTTTTGCTCTAGACTGTCAGTTCATGAGATACAAGAATGGAATGAAATGGAGACTGAAGCTGTCATTTTGGACACAGATGTGTTTTTTGGGCCGCCGGAGAATTACTTAGGGTCAGATGAAGATAGTGAGGATGAAGCTGCTCAAGATATTGATAAATCCGGCAACCAGATCCATTGTCACGCGGAAGCAACTGTACAGAGAATCATAGACCTAGAAGTTGTAGATATACATTTAGGTTCGGATGAGTGTAACAGTGAACAGGCTAAAGCAGAAGAAAAGTGTGTCCATTCAGTTCAAATCCATATCAAGGAGCCAGTACAGGAAACGCAAGGCCTGATATTGGAGTTAATATAGGTGGATCCATACTTCTGGACATGATATCATTATTACCGAAGGACGTCAGCTATAATATTTACTTTGACGACTATTTCACCTCAATCAAACTTTTGGAGGAACTCCAGAAAAATGGACAAGATGGGCTGAGTGGCTCAGGCGGTCGAGGCGCTGGCCTTCTGACCCCAACTTGGCAGGTTCGATCCTGGCTCAGTCTGGTGGTATTTGAAGATGGTCAGATTCGTCAGCCTCATGTCGGTAGATTTAGTGGCATCTAAAAGAACTCCTGCGGGACTAAATTCTGACACCTCGGTGTCTTCGAAAATCGTAAAAGTAATTAATGGGACGTAAAGCCAATAACATTATTTTTGGAAAACTGGACATAATAGTACGGGAACAGTTCGCCAAAACATGTTAGGGGGAGTTCAGTTGATGAATACTAAAGAGTTAGCCAAGAGAGGAAGAGGATCACATCATTAGTTAACCGACGCTGAAGGTGTGATTACTCCTATCCGCTACAATGGCAACAATATTGTTACCGTAGCCTCGACTCAAGCAGGAGAGTTAGTTCTCTTAGAACTGCAGAGGGGTGGAACAGATCACTCAAGAGAAAAAGTGATGTTCCTCAGCCAGCAACAATAGTGAACTACAACATGTGTATGGGTGGCGTTTATCGCGTCAGCGAAAATGTTGGGGTCATTAGTCTCCATAAGGATGAAGAAATGGTACTGGCCATTGTTTGCATTTCCTCTAAATGTGTTTGCGAATAATGCTTGGTTGATTTATCGCTCTTTCAAGACCAACCACTTGATTGCTGGCATCTACTAGTATACCTATACCATATCTACAAAAATATAGTTCGGGAGCTTCCTCAGGCGGATCACCAAACCAGGTCTGCCCAGTAAACAAAAGCGTTTCAGATGAAGTGCGTTTTAACAAAAAAAAGATCATGCAGTTGCTTCCAGATGCGCACAGTATCGGATAGGAAGTGCGATTTCGGAAGTGGTGCGGGAATTCGGCTTCATACGATCAACTGTGTCCAGGGTGTATCGTGAATGGTTGAATGCGGGTGTCACCGTCCACAACAGACGAACGACCAGCCTTCCAGCCACCCTCGATGACCGTGACCGGCGACATCTAGAATGGATTTTCAATAGTGACAGACGGGCATCCGTGCAACAAATCACGGCTTAATTCAACACAGACCGTGCTAGACACGTCTCCTAGCGGACAATGCGTAGGAACATGGGTTCTATGGGGTATGGGAGCCGGCGCCGCACACGGGTGCCACTGTTAACCCAACGTCATCGGGCACAACGACGCGCATTTGTCGCCAGTCACCAGGGATGGACACTGGTACAATGGCGTAACGTGATATGGTCGGACGAATCACGATTTCAACTGCACCATGCCGATGGGAGGCTCCGTGTATGGCGCAGACCACATGAAGCGATGGATCCCGCCTGCCTCGAAGGTGTGGTCTAGGGCGCTGGTGTCTCTGTTATGGTCTGGGGTGCATTTTCCTGGTATGAAATGGGCCCCCTAGTTGTTCTGGAAGATACATTGAATGGTACACGGTATGTTGAGCTGCTCGGAGACCATCTCCACTCATTTTGGCCTTCCAGCGCCCAGACGGTTCTGCGGTGTTTCAAGATGATAACCTGCCACCACATCGCTCCCACGTCGCCCGGGAATGGTTCCAGAAACATGCAGCGGAGGCCCGACGACTGCCATGGCCACCCAGGAGCCCCGATATGAACCACATCGAGAAAATCTGGGATGTCCTGGAACGCATGCTCCGTGCCATGGATCCTACACACACGAAGAGACCAACATTGGCGGCCGCTCTGCAAACGATTTGGTGTCAGCTGCGTCCAGATCACTACTAGGGACTTGTCGACTAACTTCCACGGCGTCTCACTGCAGGTCGCAGGGCCACAGGAGGCCTCACACGCTATTAGGTGCCTAACCCATGACTAAGTCAGTGTAGTACAGTGCTTATCATGTGAACCTTCCTTACTAAAGACAGCAGATCTTGTTTGTTTGTTTCTTTGTTTCCATGCTGATTAAAATATGTCCTGTGTTTAAGTGGTAAATACAGTGTGTTTTAATTTATTTATTCTCCAATTGAAGGCCAATAAATGCAAATGCATGAAAACTCGTAAATGCGAAATTTGTTGTTCATTAATGGAACATGCGGAAAAAGGTACTTAGAAATTTCGTTAGATAATTTTAACACAATTACTACAGTTTTGAATCCTCTATGAGGAAAAGCATAATAAATTATCAACAAGATAAAAAATAAAATATTTTCAGAACAAATGGGTTAATATTCTTTCGCTAACAGGTTGGGATGAACCTTCAATCACTGACTGCAGCAATTCCTGTCAGGCTTGGTCGCGATTGTGATTCACAAGCCTTGAAACGCGTCTCCGGTTCCTCTCAGTCGGGATCTTTTTCTGACCACAATTCTGACATCGTGTTTCGTGGCAACGTTTAGTATATCGCTACTTGTAGACACCAACACCAACAAATGCAGGAACCTCCCACACCGTATGGCCATGGGTGCGGCCTAACACGACTGCCCCTTTTTGCCACTCGGTCACATCTTTACACCTGCTCTTATTTACATAGACTGTCTGCTTGAAACATCAATCTCTCACTATTCGCTACTGCCTTATGTTCACGTAGGGTAAGTGCGCGGGTGGTTGAGTACGGGACTCATTCGCTGCGCCATCTGTACAGGCTTAATAATCCATTCGTGTGCGCACGTGGGTGAATAAAATTCTTTGTCCGCTCAGTTTACCTTACATACATTCCTAAGTAGAATCTTCAGTAGTATTATGTTGTGGAATGGACGTAGACCTTGATATTCCCAAGACATTAAGATGTAAATAACGTATGCTTTTTGAAATATAGTGAAACTTACTAGTCTTACAATAGTATTCTTATAATCTCAATATTATATTCGTCCTTGACCCTTGTGTACTTAGAATGAATTAAATACCTCTACAATATCAATATTATAATATTACATCATGACTTTGTTTCTTATGTATAGGTTAATATGTATGGGTGGTGTGGATTGTTTATTCATTCCTTAACGTAGGCAGTCGATAAGTATCCTGCATTCGTCGTAAATTATTATTTAACCACGGAAAAAATGTAAATTACCAAGATAATTAAATGCACACAAAAATATCTAACTGGGCATACTTTGAGGAAGACTGCCGAAGAGAAGTAAACAAGGAAGGCAGCCGATGAAAATCCAATGTAAACAATGACGGCCATGCTAAATATTAGCCAATAGCAATCGATAAATTACGGCAGCCATACAAAAATGTGAGCCAATAGTGAACAAGTAATGGCGACCATGGTGAACTTAAACAATGTGATAGAAAAATCAATGTCGTCTCTATCGTTGATGCGAAAATAGCAGTGGCTCCACTTGAAATAAACAGACAAATATCCCACTAAAGTAACTAGGTTCATGCATCTGAAACAAGCATTATTCTGAAGATTCCCTTCAAATTAAACCCGAAATTTCCTAAATAGTTCTTTTTTTTGCTAGGGGCTTTACGTCGCACCGACACAGATAGGTCTTATGGCGACGATGGGATAGGAAAGGCCTAGGAGTTGGAAGGAAGCGGCCGTGGCCTTAATTAAGGTACAGCCCCAGCATTTGCCTGGTGCGAAAATGGGAAACCACGGAAAACCATCTTCAGGGCTGCCGATAGTGGGATTCGAACCTACTATCTCCCGGATGCAAGCTCACAGCCGCGCGCCTGTACGCGCACGACCAACTCGCCCGGAAATAGTTCTTTAATATATATAAAGATGATCATATCCTCCAGCTTTAGATATATGGTGAAATGAAAACCTACAACCTGCTTTCCAGTCATTGACCGGGTCAGGGATGGAATGAATGAAACAGATATAGGCTATAATTACAATGGGCTCGCCACTCGCAAGGTGATATTAATGACTGATAAATGCTATGAAATGATAATGGAGAGTGTTGCTGGAATGAAAGATGACTGGGAATACCGGAGTACCCGGAGATAAACATGTCCCGCCTCTGCTTTGTGCAGCACAAATCTCACATGGAGGGACCCCGGGATTTGAACCACGGTATCCAGCGGTGGGAGGCCGACGCTCTGCCGTCTGAGCCACAGAGGCTTCTAGATATATGGTAACCGCCTGAATTATACAGTCCTGAATCACGCTGGCGGTCTCTTTACCTGAGATAAATATGAATGCGGGCGGAATATGTTAATAACCTCATTGAAGATCCTATATATACACTGAAGGAAATGGAAATTGCAACACCCGGAAGGAATGGTGCTACATTGCTGCAATTTAACAGGCAGGACGAGCGTTCAGTTGTGATTCGATGATTACACTTTCAGGTCCCTCTGACAGCAAGTTTGGACAACAATCGATACAGGAGCTGCAATACATTGATGAATTCGTCGAGGCATGGATTCAATAAGGCCCTGGATCGCTTCCTGAGGAATTGTGGCCCATGCTTGCTGCACTGCACGGGTCAGTTGTTCCAGAGTTGTGGGTGACTGAGGACGGTTGGCCAGTTGTTGACCCAACATGTCCCACACATGCTCAATAGGACTGAGGTCCGGGGATCTGGCGGGCCAATCTGAGGTTGTGATGTCGTGGAGAGCTTCTCTGGAGATGCGTGCAGTGTGATCCCGGGCATTGTCCTGCTGAAACATCCCATTAGCAATGTTCGCCATCATAGGGACAACCACTTGATTAAGTACCCTATCAACGTACTGTCGAGCAGTCATAGTACCCTCAACAAGCACTAATTGTGATTTCATATTAAAAGCCAATAGCTCCCCAGACCATAATGCTTGGTGTTGGCCCTGTGTGCCTCTCGACAATGAAATCTGGGCAGCCCCTCTCCCCGGTACGTCGGCACACGATTCCGGCGATCACTGTGGGCAATACAGAGGCGCCATTCATCACTAAAGACGACCCTGTGCCATTTGTCGACCCTCGTCGATCTTTCTGGACACCAGGCCAGCCTTACATTTCGCTGTTGTAGGGTTAATGGAACACCTTTTGCAGGGACACGGGCTCGTAAGCCAGCTGCACGCAGGCGATTACCAACTGTTTCTTGTGTAACGTGGGGTGCCACAGCTGTTCGAATTTGCGTTGCTGTTGTATGGGGTTCCATCCGGGCCATCCGAATGATGCGGGGATCCTCTCTCACAGTTGTCTGTCGCGCTGGGCCTGTGCCAGGTCTACGAGTGTGGGTACCTTCATTTGACCACTGCTGCCATACACGTTGTACTGTAGATGCCTGTCGGCCAACACGTGCAGCGACAGTCCTTAGTGATAATCCAGCCTCACACAGCCAAATTATCCGAGGCCTCTCAAACGGCGACAGTTGTTGATAGCGTGCTCTTCTCTGTCGTCGAGGCATGTTTGACGGGGAACACTTCACTGCACAGACTGCAAGTCAGCTACGCTACACCAGAGTCCGTATACTGGAGTTGATTCCTCCGCGACCAATCCCGTGGGGAGACCTGTAGCAACAATCCAATGGGTCTGAAACTTGGATCGCTTACATAACTACATGGCATCGTTCCATAACTTAAAAATCAACACAAACGACCAATGCCTTCATGGTGTTGCAATTTCCATTTTCTTAAGTGTATCACGGGTCATTTCTTGCTCAATAGAACGATACTATCTCGTCTACTTCATTTAATTGTATTATCGACGACTCACAATTATAATATAAACATACATGGCTTATAACAAAGACTTAACTATTCCAGTCTGGCATATCAACAATCACGTTACAGAGATCCACATGTCTCACAATACCATTATCTTCCGTTATTCGCAACAAGGCGTAATATACTTTATTATCGAAGACTGCAATCTTCTCGTGTACTTGAAGGTCATAAATATTCCTGTCGTCAAATATAGGCTACCTTTCGTACTGACGAGTAAGCTGTATTCATATGACTATTAAATTTATAACATGTTTTATTCTCAAATATGCACACATAATCATGAGATAATAAGGAGATCTGACCCTATTCTGTTAATTATCATAGAAGACCAAAATTCGTACTCAGTGGGTACATGTGCGATAACAGCAAAAATCAGACGAATGTTTTCTTGCTAGTGGCTGTAAGTCGCACCGGCACAGATAGGTCTTATGGCAACGATGGGAGAGGCAGTTGGAAGGAGGTGGCCGTGGCCTAAATTAAGGTACAGCCCCAGCATTTTCCTGGTGTGAAAATTGGAAACCACGGAAAACCATCTTCGGGGCTGCCGACAGTGGGATTCCAACCCATTATCTCCCGGATGCAAGCTCACAGCCGCGCGCCCCTAACCGCACGGCCATCTCGCCCGGTCAGACGAATGTAATCCTTGCTCCGATTCTATACACAGTTCGTTAAACTATTAACACTTAGATATGACATCTTTTTAGTATCCATATTATGAAAATGAAGTATATATTGGGTTGGTATTTTTTATGAACTCGAAATACCACCGTCATCAATGTCAAGTAGCTGGAATTATTAGTAATTTTCTTCAAATTAAACCTGTGTAGTTCACCTCTCATCTAATAAATAATATTTACATGAATATACCCTCAAGAAAATTAGGGGAATGTTCATACTATATACATAAAAGGAATGTGTGATATTTGTCTTAACCGGAACTGTTGTTATATGGTGGACTGTTTATTCACCCATGATCATCAAATCGCCTTTGCCCCATGGATGGTTTTAGCAAAACATTTTATTAAATTCTTCTCCGCGTAAAAAATGAAATCATATGGCGCATGTGGTCTGTAGGAATATGGATTACCAAGCGACAGGTGCTCATCCCGAAGACCTGTAGACTATGAGGTGTCATGTTGTCAGCACGACGAAACTTCTCGTCCATTATTCGTGGCTTTCTACACCGGCTTTCGCCACATATTAAATTATGGTATTGATATCCATAATGGAAGTTTACCTGAAAATGAGAGTCAAGATTTAGTAACATTGTTAACAGAAGATACATAACTCACAAACTATTTCACAAAATACAAGAGAGAAATACTTGCTTCTTGGGTAATAATTACAATAAATTCATTTACAATGTGCAACTGAGCCTTGAATCTAAAACAATGACATGATACTCCTCGTAATGTTTATTTCAAGAAAGCCACGTTAATTTCCCTATCTTACTCCGGAATAGTTCTTGAGGATTATTTCAATTCACTTGTTACAGACACAAGACTCAATAATTCACTTTTAAATCTGAACATGAATTTACATATACATGATCACTTTCAACCTATCCTTCTGAATCTACCGCGTCACCAATCGAGGATTTGTAGAAATGCCCCACAAATTCACTACCTGCTTTTCTGGTATGAACAACTTAAATTAATACATTCGTATTCTGTATGATAACGTTTGTGTCAGCTTGCCGTTGAGTAACCTCCGCACATAATAAGGGTATACTGTTATTCATTGTTGTCTTGGGCAGATGCAAAACTTCGGCTACATGCGAAGACACAACATAGACAAGTGATATTGACTCTACTTTTCTTGCTAGTTGTTTTAAGTCGCACCATCACAGATAGGTCTTATGGCGATGATGGGACATGAAAGGCCTAGGAATGGGAAGGAAGCGGCCGTGTCGTTAATTAAGGTACAGCCCCAGCATTTGCCTGGTGTGAAAATGGGAAACCACGGTAATCCATCTTCAGGGCTGCCAACAGTCGGGTTTGAACCCAGTATCTCCCGGTTGCAAGCTAACAGCTGCGCGGTCCTAACCGCACGGCAAACTCGCCCGGTATTTACTTGATTAATATCTGATGCAGCTTGAGGAGCAGACATAGTACAGTAGTTGAAGAGCAGACATACTACTTGAAATTCTTAATGTACTCTTGGCTCAATTTCTCATGAAATGATGGTATGTCAAAATCAATTTTATAGAAATAAGAAGATAAGCAGGGCATAATAATTCTCTCCGTCAATTTCATTGGAATTTTAAAGAAAAGTTACAACAGTCAATATCCAAGACAGAAAAGAACCACGTTTATCTTTTTGTATTCAAATTTCCCATTCAGAACTCGATGAATAAAAACTGGAAAGATGCCCGCTGTTGAGTTTCCTTTACGAAAGACTGCAGTATGTACCTTATTCATTTATTTCATTTGTCAGAGAAATAGTTTATAAATTTAAGTTGTAATGCCATTGAGTCTTAAATAACTTGATATTTCAAAACAAATGTGTGACATTACATACAGGGGCTCCTGCCACATTTTACCGTTACGGAATATCACGCTAAATTATGCTGTGTTTTGAACATTTAATTGCTAATTTCCGTTCATTGTGTAAAGTGTTAACTTTACTCCAGCTAATCAGCAAGGTATTATTGGTTTTATGCAAACACTTGATCACACGACGTGGGAGAAATATTGCATGTCGGGTACTTCCAAAGCACAAATAATGATCTTTCAGTGTTTGGTGAAGCATTTAGTAGAAATTCATTAGCATTGGTTTTGATCTTCTTTCTAGAATTATTAATCTGCAAGGTGGGAGATTAACTGCATGATGGGAACTTCCAAAACACAAAAGTAGAAATTCATTAGCATTGGTTTTGATCTTCTTTCTAGAATTATTAATCTGCAAGGTGGGAGATTAACTGCATGATGGGAACTTCCAAAACACAAATAATTATATTTGGTTTGTTTGGTGAAGCATTAAATACGGATTCATTAGTATATATTTTGATCTTCCTTGTAGAATTGTCACTGTTTTATGTTCACCTGAAATTATAATTAGTTTGGTTTATATTTCAGGCTGAAGAATGTTGCCGTACTGTCCACGGAACACGGAGAATGTACGCGTACGTGTACAGTATGCAGTATGATTTTCCGAAACATGACCAGTCTCAAAAAACACATGTTAGTTCATGCTGGGGACAGGCCATTTTGCTGTAAAGAGTGCAACAAAAGGTTTTCGCAGCATTGTTATCTGCGAAAACACATGTTAACACACTCAGGAGAGAAGCCCTTTCAATGTAATGAATGCAACCGTACTTTCTCGCAAAATGGGCACCTGAAAAGCCACATGTTAATTCACTCTGCGGAAAGGCCATTTAAGTGTAAATTGTGCAATAGTAGCTTTGCTCATCAAGGGAATCTCCGGAAGCATATGGTTATTCACAGTAATGAAAGGCCGTTCCGGTGTAATGAGTGCAACAGCACATTTGCTCGGAAGGATTCTCTTCGTAGCCATGTTTTAAATCATTCTCGAGTCACTTCTTATCCCTGTGGGGAGTGTAATCGCACCTTTGCACAGGAAAGAAGTCTCCGGAAACATATGTTGTCTCATTTTAACATAAATGCATTTCAATGTGAACAGTGTGGCGGTAAGTTCAACCGTAAAGATACGCTTCGATTACACTTGATAACTCACTCCCAAGAACGGCCACACCAATGTTCTGAATGCGGATTTACTTTTGCTAGGAAAGATTATCTTCGGACACATATGCTTGTACACTCTGGAGTCAGGCCATTTGTCTGTCCAGAATGTGATATATCGTTTACGCAGATCAGTAATCTCCGATCTCATATGGTAATTCACTCTGGAAAAGGACCACACCGATGTGGTGTGTGCTCTGCCTCATTTACACATCGAGGTAATCTCCGAACCCACATGGCAAGACACTCCGGAATAAAAGACGCGCTTTTGTAAGGAGGGTGATAGTGCATGTACTCGGCGAATTAACACGTTCGCGGCCGCTCGGATATCGTTTTTCGTTCAAAGGAGTACATTTCTGTGTCATTACGCATTTTAGATTATTATTGTAATTATTTAATATTGTTTGTGTGAATACGAGGCGTCATGCACTCGCTGCGTAGGCGACACTACCGATGAGTTTTTCGCCTTCGGTGCCGTTTGATTCAGAATGTGCGTCATGACTGGTACTGGTGTGGAACGAGGAAAATAATGTTTTTTTTTTCAATTGTTGAACTTTTGAGAACAGAAAAACAAGTATTTCAGCATTTCACACAACAGTACTGTGTAGCAGAATATTATTATTGCTGTGTGAACAATGCATTCTTACATTACTCCATGTCCGGCCTCGCGATGTAGGGGGCAACGCGTCCGCCTGTCAACCGGTGGCCCCGGGTTCGTTTTCGGCGGGGCCAGGGGGTTTTATTTAAAAATTACTTATATCCCTGGCCGGGGGACTGGGTGTTTGTGTCGTCCTTAATTTTCCTTTCCTCACATTTAATACTGCACTTCCGCAATTCCAATTATATGGAGGTTGATATCATATGGTGCAATTATTGGCAAAAGATCCACAGGGATCGACACCACAAACAAATATCATTTTAAAATCTAATACTCCATCAGCTGTACAATGTAACTAGTGAGTACAGTGTATTACAACAAACACTGGGAGACATTCCATTGTTTTTGGTCAATTATTTATATCTCTTGTGGAATTCAACGGAACTTTTCTGAAGGCACAAGCCTGACTGTCCTGAACACTCGCTGCAGTAGAACATGCTGACCCTGGGTTGCCCCTCTTCGTAGCACTGTTTGCACCATTTCCTCAGTCTGTGTCCATTCTCCTTAGCCACACATTTACTGACTGGTAATGACTCCTCAATTATCACCAGTCGAAAGTCATAAGAGTGATACCTTATTTACAGAGAACTTTTTACACAGCATGTTGGAATTGTATAATTTCATTTCAACCACATGAATTCCTAGTTTTTAATACCACTTATTTGTTTTTCTTGTGACAGGTTAGTAGGATATCATTTGGTCGTGGCGATCTACGCCTGACTTATATCTATTATGCTTAACTATTGCTTTAGGCTTCAGTTTTTTGGACCTTCTCTTGTTGCTGACCTCCAGCATGTCAAGCTCATATTCTGTGTAAATGAATCATACCTTGCTCTTATCTCACCACTTTCCCACGGCTGTGCTGTTAGCATAAGAGCAGACAACTTCCGCGAAATTTTAGTTTGCTGTCCACAACACTGGCTGGTGTTTCCTTCCCTCCCAAATCTGAGCCTACCAGTAGAATGTGTCCCATTACTGAGAAGAGTAGCAGATAAAGAATAGCTATTATAGAAATTGTCCATATAGAGTGCATGTCCTAAATTTAGCTGGCTTTGCATAAGGAGCACTACATTTGCAGTATAGCCTTTCCCACCTATGTTGTCTGTTATTGCGGTGTAGACAGTAAAATTTATAACCATTCCATCTGGCTCCGTGACAATGTAGAGCTTGATGCTGTATTTATGTCTTATTTTTTATGTATTGACGAAACATTAGCCTACCACACCAATACGCATCTCCCTACCAGGTTAATAATACTCTTTTATTTTATCATTGAAGTACTCGGTCGTATTTTATACGAATAATCTCTTGGTTCTGAATCACCCTCAGCTAAGTTTCTTGCAAAATGGAGGCACTTCAATAGAAGTACGAACCTATTTCTATTCATGAAGTTCCTAAAACATGAAATTTTTAATAACCTGTGACACTTGCACAACATCCATGTGAAACATAAGTCTTAAAAATACATAGAACTCATCCACGGTGACATCGCACATGTCCGTAATCCTTGAATTTTGAGTGACATTTCCTTGCAAAAATAGCTCTTCTGCAAATGCGTTACATTAAGTGACAATGTTATTCAGCAAATTGTCACCTGCAAGCAAGCGAAAATAATAGCTTTCGTGTCACTTGGCTGTGGAACCTTCATTCCCTGCCGACCAATAATGTTTATTTGTTTCATTGAGTACAAAATTGATCTCCAAGAACTGACCCCTGAAATATTGCCCATGTTATTTGGTGGGGGAGAGGTTACTTACGTCTTCCTCATCTTCTGTAATGTGAGAATTGGGAATTGACAATTCTCACTCAGGTGGCTACAGTCACTTTTGTACCAGTCGTAACGGCATATACTGCCACAAGTAACAAGAACAACAGATAGCAAGAAACCAGGAAAAACTTTAAAACAAAGCGGCAAAATACTTACCCAAGTTCAGAAAACAGAGGTGAATAGATCGAGAACCAAAGATTTACACGGTAGCAAATAGTGGAAAACATGAAATAAAAACTCTGTTATATTCTTAAAGGAGATAAATAGTTCAATTACTGCGACCAAAAATTACGTATGATAATTAAGAAAACCAATTAATAAAGATTAAAAGCTGCACCTAATTGAAATTATTAAATTAATTGCCTTAGTGGTAAATTGGTTGAACATACAACCTCAGTAATTAAATTAACATTTGATAAATAGATTAACTAAATGGACTAGGTTAAAGTCAAAGAGTACCTTGAAACGACGGACGCCCTCTAAACTAAGAAAATCAATCAAAGGTTAACTTCAAACCAGATCAATTACAAATTATTATTTGTGTTAATGTCCATGGACCAATTTTTTTGTCCGACAGAGTGCTAGAGTCATTACTTAAACTTAACAAGAATTTATTTGTATATCAGTAATTCAAACAAAAATCTTTATTTTTTCGAAAATTCGTACGAACGTGGTAGTAGGTTAAAGAGAGACCTCGAGATTTTCTCCTGCGCCGAGACCCAATAGCCGCAACAAGGAATCAAATAACATGTACAGAATGCTTTTCCAAAAACCGGAGAGGCACACTAAATTAAAGGCCACGAAACAGATCATCAAATGGCCCCCAAATCACACCACGCGTTGATAAGGAAGAAACGATAGCACAATGGATAATACGCTGCCCAGCCAAAATCACAATATGGTCATAAATTATCAGAGCAACAGGACGAGGTAAAACAGTGCGTGCACACATAAAATCAAATCGCCGTGAAGAGCAGGGCAGCTCCAACCAGAAGTCAATTAAGGGGATGAATGAAGAGCCAAAACTCCCAGCATAATGGCACACACGTCACATTTATAATAATACATCCATCCACGATCAAACTTAATTAATTCTTATTACCAAACCAAGCAATAGTTCCTCCTGGCAACGGTTGCCATACAAACGTCAACATCGGAGAGCGTACCGAAGCAAGAAAAGATATACCAAAGGGAAAGAAACACAGAAAAGGTAGCAAAAGAGAACTAGATCCCGATCCAAAAGATAATCTTGCGATATCAAACCTAAAATAATTATAATTATGTAATCAAATTCATCTTCACGAAACATCTCAAACATAATTTGTAACAGCAAAACCATTTGTAACATTAGTCCAAAAGTAACGGTTCATCATGCGGGTTACTATAGTCACGTCCTAGTTCGTGAACCATGGGCAACGGCTGAGTGGTCTAGTAAGTGGTCCTGAGAGTCGGGATACCAGTTGCTATGAAATGGGAATGGGCATATTCTGAGTCATGGCCCTCCTTGTGCTCATGCGGCAAGGAATATACAATTCACCAGTGGTCCATAACCCGTTAGAGGAGAGATCCTCAATCGGACTATATGCAAGTAGGGTTGCATCCTACTTCTTGAATTTACCGAGCTCAGAACATTTTAAGCAGACCTCGGACCTATGGGAGTAACGGAATCTCACTTCCATTTGACGGGCGAGGTACTCCTTGGAAACAACTTGACGAACGATATGGAATTCGATGGGGAAGCTATCCATATTAATGGGGATTATGGAAGAAAGAAAATAGAAAACTGGCTGAGTCAGCAAAGAGGATGCATCTGGATGTGCTAGGAGTAAGTGATATTGGGGTAAGGGGTCATAACGAGGAAGATATGGGAGATTAGAAATTGTTAGAAAGGGAAGGGCAGAGTCTGGGGTACGGCTCTTTATCAGGAATACCATTGCACACAACATAGTTTCTGTCAGGCACGTAAATAAGCGAATGATGTGGGTAGATTTGTCAGTTGGAGGAATTAGGACTAGAGTTGTCTCCGTGTATTCACCATGTGAGGGTGCAGATGAGGATGAAGTTGACAAGTTTTATGAAGCATTGAGTGACATTGTGGTCAGGGTCAACAGCACAGACAGGATAGTGCTAGTGGGCGATTTCAATGCGAGAGTTGGGAATAGAACTGAAGGATACAAAAGGGTGATTGGTAAATTTGGGGAAGATATGGAAGCTAATCGGAATGTGAAGCGTTTGCTGGACTTCTGTGCTAGTATGGGTTTAACTGTTACGAATACATTCTTCAAGCATAAGGCTATTCACCACCACGCATGGGAGGCTAAGGGTACCAGATCCATAATAGGCTATATCCTAACCGACTTGGAATTCAGGAAAAATCTGTTAGGAATGTACGAGTTTTCCGGGGATTTTTCTATGATACAGACCACTATCTGTAGTGAGCTAAGTATCTCTAGGCCTAGGGTAGAGAAAGTGAAATCTGTCTGCAAACGAATAAGGGTAGAAAATCTCCAGGACCAGGAAATTAGACAGAAGTACATGGATATGATTAGTGAGAAGTTTCGAACAGTAGACAGTAAGCAGGTTCAGGATAGAGAAAGTGAATGGGTGGCATACAGGGATGCTTTAGTGGAAACAATAAGGAAATGCCTAGGAACATCTGTGTGTAAAGATGGGAAAGGGCGAACATCTTGGTGGAATGACGAAGTGAGAGCAGCTTGTAAACGTAAAAAGAAGGCTTGTCAGAAATGGCTCCAGCAAGGGCCGAGGCAGACAGGGCTTTGTACGTAGATGAAAGAAACAGAGCGAAACAAATAGTTGTTGAATCCAAAAAGAAGTCATGGGAAGATTTTGGTATCAACCTGGAAAGGCTAGGTCAAGCAGCAGGGAAACCTTTCTGGACAGTAATAATGAATCTTAGGAAGGGAAGGAAAAAGGATATGAACAGTGTTTTGAGTAATTCAGGTGAACTCATACTAGATCCCAGGGAATCACTGGAGAGGTGGAGGGAATATTTTGAACATCTTCCCAATGTAAAAGGAAATCATCCTGGTGGTGTTGCGAACAGCCAAGGTCATGGGGAGGAGGAAGATGATGTTGGTGAAATTATGCTTGAGGAAGTGGAAAGGATGGTAAATATACTCTATTGTCATAAAGCAGCAGGAATAGATGAAATTAGACCTGAAATGGTGAAGTATAGTGGGAAGACAGGTATGAAATGGCTTCATAGAGTAGTAAAGTTAGCATGGAGTGTTGGTAAGGTACCTTCAGATTGGACAAAAGCAGTAATTGAAGCTATATATAAGCAAGCAAACAGGATGGATTGCAACAACTATCGAGGTATCTCATTGATTAGTATATCAGGCAAGGTATTCACTGGCATCTTGGAAGGGAGGTTGCGATCAGTCGTTGAGAGGAAGGTGGATGAAAACCAGTGTGGTTTCAGACCAGAGAGGCTATCAGGATCAGATTTCTCAGTATGCACCAGGTAATTGAAAAATCCTACCAGAGGAATAGACAGTTGTGTTTATGTTGCGTAGATCTAGAGAAAGCATATGACAGGGTACCGAGGGAAAAGATGTTCGCTATACTGGGGGACAATGGAACTAAAGGTAGATTATTAAAATCAATCAAAGGCATTTATGTTGGCAATTGAGCTTCAGTGAGAATTGATGGTAGAATGAGTTCTTGGTTCAGGGTACCTACAGGGGTTAGACAAACTTGTAATCTTTCACCTTTGCTGTTTGTAATTTACATGGATCATCTGCTGAAAGGTATAAAATGGCAGGGAGGGATTCAGTTCGGTGGAAATGTAGTAAGCAGTCTGGCCTATGCTGACAACTTGGTCTTAATGGCAGATTGTGCCGAAAGCCTGCAGTCTAATATCTTGGAACTTGAAAATAGGTGTAATGAGTATGGTATGAAAATTAGCCTCTCGAAGACTAAATTGGTGTCAGTAGGTAAGAAATTCAACAGAATTGAATGTCATATTGGTGATACAAACCTAGAACAGGTCGATAATTTCAAATATTTAGGTTGTGTGTTCTCCCAGGATGGTAATATAATAAGTGAGATTGAATCAAGGTGTCATAAAGCTAATGCAGTAAGCTCGCAGTTGCGATCAACAGTATTCTGTAAGAAGGAAGTCGCTCCCAAATGAAACTATCTTTACATCGGTCTGTTTTCAGACCAACTTAGCTTTACGGGAGCGGGAGCTGGGTGGACTCAGCATATCTTATTCAAAACTTAGAAGTAACAGACTTGAAAGTGGCAAGAATTATTTCTGGTACAAACAGGTGGGAACAATGGCAGGAGTGTGCTCGGAATGAGGAGATAAAGGCTAATTTAGGAGTGAACTTGATCGATGAAGCTGTACGCATGAACCAGCTTCGGTTGGTGGGGTCATATGAGGCGAGTGGAGGAGGATAGGTTACCTAGGAGAATAGTGGACTCCGTTATGGATGGTAAGAGAAGTAGAGGTAGACCAAGGCGACGATGGTTAGACTCGGTCTTTGACGATTTAGAGATAAGAGGTATAGAATTAATGTGGCCACAACACTAGTTGCAAATCGAGGATTATGGCGACGTTTAGTAAATTCACAGAGGCTTGCAGACAGAACGCTGAAAGGCATAAAAGTCTATAATGATAATATATGTATGTGTGTATGTCCAAAAGTATTAAACCCACTCGAACATATTTTAAACGAAGTAGTCATTAATCCGGTTGTTTTCATATTGAAAATATTCTACGTTCATTCGAAATGAAGGTCTTTTAGAAATGGTGATAGAAGTACAGGAAATTTTTCACTCGTCAAATAAAGGTTTTGAGACGATGCCATCCAGCTCCATAGTAAAGAGAAAATCGTAGTTCACTTACTTTTGATCCATGTGAAGAAAACTAACGCATGGCGTCAGTTTGAAAAGCAGGTTACATACATTCCTTCAGCACACAATTTAAGTAGGAAAAATAACGGACGTCCACTCATAAAAAATAATAACAAATAATAAGGAAAATTCATACACTTCAGGACCTTAGCCCATGTTTATAGCACATCATCCGGGCATATCTAAATGGAAAGATGCCCAATCAGAGAGCCCGCGCACAAGGCTTTTAGCCATCTGGGAACTCGACAATGGGCTGAGAGCACGCTACAAGGCGAGCTATTGCAGGAGTGGGTAGAACAGTGAACGAGCCTAAAATCAGGCTCGCTCTGAGGCCGACCAACAGATAACAAGAAAATCGTGATTTACATCATATAAAAACATTTGAAGTACTCCGCGGAGGGAAGGAATACAGTCGCACAGTACATAAAACAAAAGAGAGTTTGAATAAATTCCCAAAACTATGCACATTTCAAAGGCGAGTCACCTGGGCATGGAGACAGGCTAAAGACGTATCCCCACTGGGACAGCCTCCCTCCGGTAAGCACAAGATAATCTTCCACGTACAATGATCCCTAAAGAAACTAAAATGTCAGAATACTAGGACCATAAGGGATAATGATCACTGCACCATAAACCATCATGATATAACACAAGAACACAACTCTCCTCAAGAGCAGTTCAATGTTCGGTGAGCACCACACATATAAACTATCTAACGTAATTGTTTCACGCTGAACCTCCTTTGCATTCACTCAGGTTAATTCCTTTTCACTTCCTCACTTATTTTCCACCAGAGGTTACTAATTTCAATATCATTTTTAACCAAATCATTGTTTATCAGGTAGTTTTCACCTTTCATTAACCACCCAAAGCTCACTTACAACCAGAAACACACTTTTACACTTAGCCACTAGCAGTTTTTGTTACCTCAATCTTTAGTAAATATTTTTACACAATCGTCAGATTCTTCGTCAAATGTGTATGCTTAAATAGTTTTTACTATTTCGAATTTCTTTTGAACGCTAAAGTAGTGCAAGTTCGTGTTTCATATTAAGCCTCAAGTTAGGCAAAACACAAAAGTAACCCAGGGGAAAGGAAAATGAACGCAGGGCAGAAAAATAGTTAAATGAGTCGCCGCATGACGTCCATTACCATAAATTAGCTCAAACATACCTCTACATACAAATCAATCGGCTCATCCTCAGAGCACACAACACATAGGGAAATAGGTGAAATGCACAAGAAACGCAAGGGATGCATTAAAATGAAATGGCTTACACACTACAAGGCAATTAAATAATGTAGAGGAAAATACACCAAAACGTGCTTTAGTTCACACTTACCATACAAATGCATACATCACAAGGTTCAATGAAATAGTATTTACGCCCATCTACAGGCATACACACATGCACAAATACTTCATCATCGAAACTCCCAGATACATTAGTTAAAAGGAGAAGAAGTATACTAACCACAATTACAAGATCACCAAACATAAACCCAATGACCATCGAAATAGGTTCCCACAAATTACCTGAAGGGACCGAAAGAATTTAGAATTATAGAAAAAAATAAAATTTTAGCTGTGCAGAACTACAAATCTGTTATCCCAATATTTTCCAAAACCTCAACGTTAACCACAATGACCATTCAACAGTTTTGCAGAATAACTAAGTTTGATCATCTCACACGCACAATGCACCACCTGTTTAGGAAAAAGGTAGAACGAGAAAACAGTAATGTTGAGTGGTAAATAACATACAGAATTATAACATTGGAAAATAATCAAAATCATGGTTAAGGTAATATATAGATATATTTTTATGCTAGGGCGATCATGGAAAAACACTGTCGGAGACCGCTACGTATTGCAATATGGTGGGGTCCGGATAGGTTTGTCATCAACAACAGGTATGTCCACTAGAATCAACCCAAGAATAGATCACAGTTTCAGTATAACATGATTACCGAATCACCTTTGACTCCATAAAAAACGGGACAGAATGATGATCAAAAGAACCTCAGTAGAGCAGAAAAGTTATATCACTAAACCTTCCAGCTTCACATAATTACAACAGTTACCCTCCGCCGAGAATATCTGATCAAATTTAAAGTAAAAGGATTAACATACCTTCAAACCATATAACCGAGAGAGTTATGCTGTCACACGCAGGGCCTCGGTAGTTAAGCGGCCTAAAGATAAGTGATATCAAACACCCTGTCGCTTCACAGCGAACCGGTACCTTCCTCCATATCTACGGGCGGCCAGGTAAATAAAAAAATAAAGGTAGATAATGATGCAGCATGCTAGAAAGCACAGAAAACAGTGAAGAGGAAAGGACACCAACCAACAGATCCCATAACCCGCCAGCAGGGCGACTTAAGTACTGCCAAGGAAACACAGGTTAATCCCGTACTTAACTGGTGGTCCACAGAACGGCAAGAAGACTAGTCAACTGTGGCAAGAGATGGTACAAAATCCACTGGGAAGAAAAGCACCATAGAGTGATAAGTAAAAATAAATGAACTTTAGGAGGCTTTAAATGAAATTCCAGAAGACATCAGCTTAGCAGGATATGTAAGACATATGAAGAAATGAACAAAACTACCACTCAAGACCAATTAGTTGCACCAAGCTAGCATCTTTCAAAAAGAGTAGCAGAATGGTATAAGAGTTCACTCTCCTAAGTTACAGGCAGTAAATGAAATACATCACCGCCCTACACCGAAATACCACCAATACCTTGTTATCACAGTGTACAACGTTAAGAACACACATAGAGACATGTGTCAGCCAAAGGGATAAAGGTATAACAACCTCGACAGCATGCTCCAAAGTCAAAATGTAATTCCCAATAATCTCACCATACCATACCACATTCTACTAACTACCGGACCAAAACCATCCATCTAATTTTTAAGAGAACTCAGCTCCTCAGGATTAATGTCCTTTTTGCATCACACACCAAAACAAGAATCACTCACACTAAAGACAACTGCAACTCAAATGGAACAACACGCTTGAATAATCGTTAGGTGCAGAAATAATTAACCAGCAAATGAATATTTCAGTAAAGCACAGAACTACTTCGGCACAGAATCAATAGCCACACTAGATCATTACTTTAACTACAACCACGTTAAGAAAGTAACAAGCATTTACTGATGAATAGATCTAAATTTCAACCTTACCAAACAAATGTGGTAACAAGCATAATGAGGATCTACTGAAGATGCCGAAGGTATGATCGGCGAATAATTATTAATGGGAAGAGGCTACAAGTAAGGTCCACCTCTGCGAAGCACACACAACAGGGAACCAGAAATGGAAACAGTAAAAGATTAAAAATCCATGCACGAGGCAAACAGGTTACCCTTCCCAATCGATAGTACCGCACAATAATGACCTTTTCCCTCCGCGAAGATGACACAGGACTAGGTATTTAAGTAAGTAGTAATTCTACAACCTTTCACCCAACAACAGTTAATGGGCATATACTCAGAAATTATCAACTATTTTCACACCAACAGCACACATTAGGAGACACACTGAAAGTAGATGATTTTAGGATATTTTACCATTCGTTGTCCTCACACACACTACCACGAACAAGTACGATAGTTACCACAAATAAAATGATCAAAATGTTACTCCATGGCAAAGATATTTCATATCTAGTTTCAACAGTAGTTCAATTATTACCAAAATAGTAATCACAATTATCTGGTTACCCAAGACACTAAACCAAACAGATACTAATTATTCAGATCACTGAAATGTAGTTTGCACATACGGTTTTCAAGTAGAACCAGAAAACTGTGTGTGTACATTTACTTAATACCAGTAACGGTACACTGGACATTAACCCGGCTTCACTTGAGAGGAGTGAATCCGTCGAATTCGCTTGGCAACGGGGTCACTCACCAACATAGATACCGGTGACAGGAACTGTAAGATAGTACAAGAGCCTTGATATCTGGGTGCAAGTTTAGCCGAAAACTTGTTAACAGCCTTACTAATGTGGTAACATTTGATGAAAACTTGATCACCAACCTTTAACTTAGTAGGTTTCCTGCCCTTGTTGTATCTTTTCTCTACCTTATTATATGACACAGATAAATTTTTCCTAGCTTCATTCCAGATTTTCTGAACGTCATTAGGGTTTTACAGGTCAGGAAGAAGACCTTATACCCGAAGAAGATTGGAGATCGGAGAATATGGTGTGTGACAAAACATGAGAGACACAGGGGTTTTGCCATGTGATTCATGACAGGCGGAATTGAAGGCGTAAGCCAACCAGTGTAAATCAGTATCCCACTTGGTCTGATTATCATGATGGTAGGCGATCAAGGCAGATTTCAGGTTCCTATTTATTCTTTCAGCGTAAGATGGATTGGGGTAGTACGGAGTAGTAGTAACATGGGAAATACACAACTCAAACCAGTACCTTTTAAATAAGTGACTAGTGAAGGCACTGGCATTTTCCGAAACCAAGAACTTGGGAGGACCAAAGGATGCAAAAATAGCATTCGGACAATTGATAGATGTCCGTGAATTGGTTGATCTAGTTGGATATAATCCAAGAAAACGGAGAGAACGCTTCAAGACACACAAAAATGTGAATGTTCCCCAAGGCGGATAGAGGAAACGGACCCACGAAATGAATGAATAGCCTCTCCAGTGGGCGAATAGCTTGAGAGGAGGATAACAAACAAACCTTGGAATTCATACAAGGTTTGCTAATCGCACAAGAAGTACAAGCCTTGACCATATTCGTAATATCCTGATCCATTCTTTTCCAAATGAAGAATTCCCAAATTCTTAGTCTGGTTTTAAAGATGCATAAATTACCAGCTAGATGAGAAGAGTGATAATATCCAAAAGTCATGGATACCAGAACTTTAGGAACAACAATTTTGAGATTGCGGTCATCACGACCTTTACAACAAAGGATCCCTTTAGACAGTGATAAGGTTTTACCGAATTTCCAGCTGTAACCTTATCAATGATTTCTTTTAATTCAGGATCAGCTTTTTGATGATCAGCAGATTCATGAAATAGCAAAGGTAGATCAGAAAGAATAGCATTAACTCCAGACATGTTAATTACTTCAGGAACATTTCAATCAGATTTTTCCTCCACTTCCTCATGACTACCATCAAACATTCGACTTAGGCTGTCGGCGATGACATTCTCAGTTCCCCTAATGTGTTTCGCATTGAAACTGAAAGCAGAGATTCGAAGAGCCCATCTGGTAATTTTTCTGGTTCTTTTGGGTCGATTCAGTACCCATGAGAAAGCCTGATTATCTGTCTCAAGATCAAAGTTAACTTGCTCAATGAACGACCTAAACTTTTCAAGGGCAAACAGCTCGGCGAGGCATTCCAACTCAGAGTACTTGCTCTCTAGATCAGTGAGAATCCTAGATACGTATGCTACGGGTCTTCGTCCATCCTCATACTCTTGAAGCAGCACGCCGGCTATAGCCTTTCCAGAAGCGTCTGTCCGAACTATGAAGCGGCGATTAAAATCCGAAATAGTCAAACAGGAGCGTTCGAAAGGGCTAGTTTCAATTTCTCAAAAGCTTCTTGTTGGGAAGGTCTCCAGAAGAACTTCACATCCTTCCGCCTCAAATAATTGAGAGGAGCAGCTACCTCAGCGATATTTGGAATGAACTGACGGAAAAAGTTGACCATTCCCACAAAACGGGCAATAACTTTGACATTTTCAGAGGGCTGAAATTCTCGAATAGCCAGGGTCCTAGATTGATCAATGGAAACTCCATTTGACGACACAACATGTCCAAGAAAAGACATACTGGGCTGAGCAAAGGCTACCTTAGATAGCTTAACTGTAAGACCAGCTTTTCTCAGGCGCTCAAGAACTTCCCGGACATGGTTCACATGTTCCTCAAAGGTTTTCGAAGAAATTCACCAGGTCATAGAGATAGTTAAAAACAAATTTAAATTTAACATCTGGTAAACGAGTCACAACGGCTGTGCGACAGCTCAATCTAAAGGCAATCGGACGAATTCATAGAGATTCCAATCAGTAATAAAAGCTGTAAGTGGTATGGACTGCTTAGATAGAGGGATTTGGTAATAAGCCTGGTTAAGGTCCAGTACTGTAAAAATTATATTCAGAAAACCACCCAAAACAAGTATGCAAATCAGGCAATGGAATAGACTGTAGGACCACCTTACGGTTGAGCAAATGGTAGTCTACAACAGCCCGGAAGCCACCAGAGGAATTAGGCATTAAGAATACCGGAAAAGCATAAGGCGAGGTAGAAGGCCGAATGACGCCCTCTTTGAGAGTCGATAAGGAGGAGATCTAACAGGTTGGTTATCAGTCAACTCTATGTCAAAATCTAGGACATCGGTTACACTAAGTTTGCTGGTGAACACCTCGGGAAATTGTTGACAAAGATTACGAACTTGCTCGGCCTTTTTGTCACTCAAATGATTAAGTTTTATCTGATTGATATCATTACTCTCCTGTGAGGTAGGATTAGCAACACCAGAAACACTAACAGTCTTAAAAGAGCATCAATTAAATCAAATTTATAGTTAGGGGCAAATTTGAAGAAATAATTTCTGTCTTGAAGGTCTAACACACTAGGAAGAAACTTAGTTCCAGAATCATGCTACATGAAAGATTCGGAGTGACAAGACACATGGTTTTCCAAGTAAAATTTCCAATTCCAAGTTTATCCTGAACAGATCCTAAAATTTTCATTTTCTTACCATCAGCCGTAACACATTCAACATTAATACTCTGAAGATCAGGCAGATTACAAGGTGACTTCTTTTGGCAATACCAACCAAAATCGATAACGTTAACAACTCTAGCCGAATCAATTAAGGCAACTAGGGGTTCATTATTAACCTCTACAGGAACAAATGTTCCCTTAGACCCAATATTAGCTGAGATCCTGTTACATCCTTGAGGATATACAATTTTGTCACAATTATCAAAAGTTTTAACCTTTTAATTTTCTTATTGTTTAGATCTTTCATTAGTCATTGACCCTGATTCTGAGAAGATCAAGGGCAGTTATTTTTGGAGTGTTGTCTCGAACCACAGATATAACAGCAAATTCCAGAACTTCGCTTCACCAATGGACAAGTGTTTTTCAGGTGATCCCTGCTACCACAATTAAAGCATTTTTATATTTAGGTTGGTTTTAGCAAGTTGAGATGGAAAAGAGTTTACTAGGTTAGTAGGTGGGGATGTTGAATTTGTCGTGATACATCCCCGTGCTTGACATCTTCCGTAAACGAACAAGCAACTTCAAGATCCGGAGAGGAAGTTGGGCATTTTGTCAACGATAAATAAGACCGATATGCAGGTGATATACCTTTAATAATCCTAGTCACCATCTCTTCTTCTGGTACGGATATTCTAAAAACTTTACAATAGAGTTTTAAATCAAGGATATATGTCAGCAAGTTTTCATGCAAAAGCTGTACCCTGAAACAGTGTCGAGGGATCAAACTCTGGAGGGCCAACGAGGGGATGAATTTTGAAAGGACTAGGTCATGAAATTCATTTATTTTTAAATTCTTAGAAGTAGCTTCAGTAATTTCTCGTTTTAGGATACCCTCACGATGGGGATAACAACCCAGATCATCCACAGAATATATGCTCCCCTGATTCCGTCATTTCAACAAGAAACCGCAAAAAGCGAATACACTGATCAATTGAATTAACTGAGAAATTCTTAAATCCATGAAATAACTCTTTCAGTGAGTTATGAGTTGGGGTGACATTTAAGCGTGACAATAAATTCTGTAATACAGGAGTAGATACACAACATGCATTATGGTGGCAACAGTTAGAGGCAACCTGTTTAGAGTCATTCTCAGGATTAGGCGTAGAAGAGCTTTGATTGCTTGTAATTGACAAATTCTCCATTTCCCTACTGGCAAGTATAATTTCTATGTCGGCGGATATACTCATGGACAGAGATAAAAGCCTAACACACAAGGATACATGTTCTACATTAGGTTTGATAATAAATCTTGTATTCTATTAATGAAGTGGCATGTCCTCGCTTTGAGCCGATTGATTTGACCCTGAGTAGGGGACTGTTCGACAAACTTCTTTCTTAAAATAAAAATTTCATGCAAAGCGATTTCAATATCATGCAAAGACTCACTCACCTTCTCAGGAGTAAGAGAGGATAAACTTGCATACAGTCTGACAACAAGGAGATGCACGGAGCATGAGTATGCCCGGGTTCCTGACCTCTGACTAATAATTCATAAATCATCTCCCCTTTCCGGAGTTGATGGTGAAACAATAATGGACGAGCCATAGATGAAACGGATATGCAACAGAAAAAAACAAGAAGATATTAGAACAATACAATGCACTCCTTTTCACAAAATATTTTCCTTAATCTACCCTTTCTATTTTTGATACAGGATTCTCCTTCAATATTCCGAGTATTTACCACTGTGCCAGGGAAAGAATTAAAGATGTACTACCGGTACATAAATTGCAATAACCACGCTTTGCTACCAATTACTGAACCAGTTGTACCGGCATCTACTGGTACAAGTAAACAGGAACAACATGATCATCAGTTTTCCACTCCAGTTGCCCGGGTGTGGTTTTCGAGCTCTCTCCACTTCTGTCTGTCCATGTACCACTCTTCTCTCAGGACGACATCCCAGCTGACTCCTCTTGTTCCTATGTCCTCCTTCATTTGGTTCAGCCACCTCTTCCTAGGCCTTCCTACCGGTCGTTTTCCGGCCACGACTGTGTGCAGCCATTGTTTTGCTGTCCTTCTATCGTCCATTCGTTTGACATGGCCAAACCATTTCAAACGGGCCCTAGTCACTTTTTCATTCAGGGATGGGTACACACCAGCTTGCTCCCTTATTCTTTCATTCCTTACCCTGTCCCTTTTTGTCTTCTGTACCATAGTTCGTAGGAACTTCATTTCTGCGGCTTGTAGTTTGCTGTCCACTTGTTGGGTTGTTGTGCAGGTTTCTAAGCCATATGTTATTATGGGGGTGAAGTATGATTGAAATAGAATCTGCTTTGATCTTAAGGGAACTTGTTCGTTCCAGAGGAGGTTCCGAACTTGATGGTAAAACTGAGCTGATTTTTGAATGCGGTTGTTAATCTCATGCTGTATTCTGTTATCACTTGAAATGGTGCACCCAAGATATTTATATTGGTCTACTGTTTCCAGCTGTGTACCTCCCAGCATTATTTTTCCTTTCTTCTTCTGCCTGTTGACAGACATAGTAACCAAACACGGTAGTAAATAGTGGAAAATATGAAAGAAAAACTCTGTTGTTTTCTTAAAGGAGATAAATAGTTTAATTACTGCGACCAAAAATTATATATGATAATTAAGAAAACGAATGAATAAAGATTAAATGCTGCACCTAATTGAAATTATGAAATTAATTACCTAAGTGGTAAATTGGTTAAACATATAACCTCAGAAATTAACTAACAGTTGATAAATAGATTAACTAAATTAAACTAGGTTTAAGTCAAAGGGGACATTGAAACGAGGGACGCCCTCTAAACTAAGAAAAATAATTAAAAGTTAACTTGAAACCAGATCATTTACAAATAATTATTTGTGTTAATGTCCATGGACCGATTGTACTGCCCGACAGAGGGCTAGAAAGATTACTTAAACTTCGCAAGAATGTAGTTGTATACAGTAATTCAAACCAAAATCTTTCTTCTTTTTTTAAAATTTTGTACAAACGTGGTAGTAGGTTAAAGAGAGACCGCGAGATTTTCTCCTGAGCCGAGACCCAATAGCCGCAACTAGGAATTAAATAACATGCACAGAATGCTTTTTTCCAAAACCGGAGATGCACATAAAATTAAAAGACACGAAACAGATCATCAAAGGGCCCCAAATTACACCACGCGTTGAGAAGGAAGAAACTATAGCACAATGGATAATACGCTGCCCAGCCAAAACCACAATACGGTCATAAATTATCAGTGCAACAGGACGAGGTAAAACAGTGCGTGCACACATAAAATCAAATCGCCGTGAAGAGCACGGCAGCTCAAACCGGAAGTCAATTAAGGGGATGAATGAAGAGCCAAAACTCCCAACATAATGGCACACACGTCACATTTATAATAATACATCCATCCACTATCAAACGTAATTAATTCTTATTACCAAACCAAGCAATAGTTCCTCCTGGCAACAGTTGCCATAGAAACGTCAACATCGGAGAGCGTACCGAAGCAAGGAAAGAAACACAGAAAAAGTAGCAAAAGAGAACTAGATCCCGATCAAAGGAGATAATCGCGCGATCTCAAACCTTTAAAAATGTTAATTACAAAATCAAATTAATCTTCACGAAACATCTCAAACATAATTTGTAACAGCAAAATCATTTGTAACATTAGTCCGAAAGTATTAATCCCACTCGAACATATTTTAAACGAAGTAGTCATTAAACCGGATGTTTTCATATTCATGAAAAATTTCATTCATTCGAAATCAAGGTCTTCCAGAAATGGTGATAGAAGAACAGGAAATCTTTCACTCGTCAAATAAAGGTTTTGAGACGATGCCATCCAGCTCCATAGTAAAGAGAAAATCGTAGTTCACTTACTTTTGATCCATGTGAAGAAAACTAACGCATGGCGTCAGTTTGAAAAGCAGGTTACATACATTCCTTCAGCACACTATTTAAGTAGGAAAAATAACGGACGTCCACTCATAAAAAATAATAACAAATAATAAGGAAAATTAATACACTTCAGGGCCTTAGCCCATGTTTATAGCACATCATCCGGGCATATCTAAATGGAAAGATGCCCAATCAGAGAGCCCTCGCACAAGGCTTCTAGCCATCTGGGAACTCGACAATGGACTGAGAGCACGCTACAAGGCGAGCTATTGCACGAGCGGGTAGAACAGTGAACGAACCTAAGATCAGGCTCGCTCTCTGGCTGGCCTGAGGCGGACCAACAGATAACAAGAAAATCGTGATTTACATCATATAAAAACATTTGAAGTACTCCGCGGACGGAAGGAACACAGTCGCACAGTACATAAGACAAACAGATTTGGAATAAATTCCCAAAACTATGCACATTTCAAAGGCGAGTCACCTGGGCCTGGAGACAGGCTAAAGACGTGTCCCCACTGCCGTCACTATCAATGCTGTCACTCTTAGCTTCCAGGCTATCATTATTAATTGCAAACCACCTGTTTATCCTGCCAATACGGGGTTTCTTCCGGTGAGAATGTTCTGAATCTTCACTGTTCTCTCCTGACATTACAGAAATGTATGCCGACATGTAATGGGCAAAGGCTACAGAGATTGTGACTAACAATTGATCTGATGCCTGGATGGCGCATATGTTTAATAACACCTCAACAATGCACAGTAAAGAGGTCTGTTGTTTACATACATATTGGCGGAAGTATCATCGTTAGTATTTGGCGCGGAGTGTGACACACATGTGTCGTCATCCGCACTGAGTGACGCATTTGTGCCATCATCGGCCGCAAATGTGTTAATCTATAATCGTGCATGATAATACGCTGTGGAGGCACGCATTGACACTTTAACAATTGAAGTATTATATTCATGAAAATATTCTCTTGATAGGCATGTATTATTTCACGCAGGAAGACGATGTTGTTTTTGTAAAGGATGTAGTGTTATGTTTATTTATAAAAGTAATCTCCAAATCCACGGTTCTTTAAAGGATTCCTTATCGTACCTAGTGGGCACGTTATTCCCGCGCAGAGTTTATATAAATATTGGAGAAGAAGGATGTAGTTTTTTGTAAGCATATGTGTAATTCTGCCACATTTGCGCCATCGATTGCAGAACACTGTGCTTGGAATGCACAGTGTGTTTAAAAACTACCATAGACTCAGATAATTACTTTTATAACATATTTGTAGGTATCACTAATAATCCTTCCCTACTTACTCTGCTTATCTCTGACCTTTCATCTTCACTGCCTTACCTAAGTTACACGTATAATTTCACAGATTGGAATTTCAACAGCATACATGTTAAGCATAAGCACTGATAAACGATATAGGCCTTGCCTTGCAATCTAGATTATGAAGTTTTGTGACGTGCAGTCTTGATTGAGCAAGCAGAGAGAACAGATGTGCTGAGGAATGGGAAACACCTTGCAACAACATAGGGCTGTGATAGGAAGTTGGCAGAGCATATCGATGAGTAAAGAGGTAAAGAACAAGGAGATGAAGAATGTGAAGGAAGGGATATTGGCAACACTGCTTATGGCATTGTTGGTGGCAGCGTTGTTAACAATGGTGGGTGTGGAGATAAGTCCAAGTCCAGACCGTGGACACTGGGATGGGAAGAAATTGATGCAATAAAGGAGGTGGTGAAGGAGAGATATCAAACGGAGCAAGTAAAGGAGTTGATAAAGGAGCAGTGTAAGGATATAAAGCAGTGCATCAAGGAGCAGATGAAAGAGCTAAATGTGAAGGTGGAGAGCAATAAAGAAGAGCTGGAAATGCTGAGGAAGAAGATCATAAACTTGGTGGAGGAGCTGGTAAAGCCGAAGAGGATAGGAGTTAATAATGATCAGGAAAGATGAAGGAAGAATACTTTTATTAATGAAGTGCAAGAGAAAAAAGTGGATCTAGTGTATAAGGTGGTGGATGTGGTGCAAAATAAATGAATATTAACTTTACTAAGGTGGACACAGAAGATGTGTATAGAATAGGGAGGAGGGTGTAGCTTTTTGTAAATATATGTTTAATTCTGCTGCATTAAAATGTTGTTGTCCACCCTGATGATGGATATTGTGCTGAGGAATGCAGGAAACTTAAAAAGGGGAAGAAGTGAAGCAAGTATTGAATTAATAATTTTAAGAAAATATTTATTGGGAGCTAGGCAGCAAGGCCTGGGAGCATTTATTAGAGGTCAGCAGCTGGTAGTTGGGAGTGGAAGAAGGTCACGTGTGTGGTTGGTGAACAAGCTATAGGAAATGGATAGCAAACATCAGAAGGTTGGCGACCAGTCGGCTGGTGAAAATGAATGGAAGATCGAGATAAGCGCAGATTCTGATGACGGAGCAGTGAATAGCAGTGACGAAGTGAGAGGAATCCAGTGCACAGATGAGGAAGGGGGAACAGTGAGAACACTGAGTTAGGAGGGTGTGGAGCCTACGCATGCAAACGGAGCATTGGTAGGAGAAGAAAGAAGAGAACGAGAAGGACTGGATAGTGGAGGAAGCCTAAGTTTAAATGACTTTTGGGGTAAGAATAATGAAGGACAGGACGAGAATAGGAGTAAAGAGAGTGGTAGAATAGTCAGAATGGGAGCTGAAATAGAAGGAGCAATGGTGACAAGAAGTAAAGTGACCATTGTATCAGAAGGAAACAAGTGTAAGGGAGGGAGGGGTGAGAACAGAGAGAGGTATTAATAACTATGCTGGAAGATAGTTTTTGTAAATATCGCAGGGGTTGATAAGCAAAGTGGATAACCGGGAGGTGGTAAAATTATTGGAGAGTTTTGATGTTGTGGCCCCTTAGGAGACATGGTTAGAAGTAGGGAAGAATCTATCGTAGAAGTGGTTTAGGGTATGGAATGTAACGAAGAGAAAACGAGGGAGGTGGGGAAGAAATCCATTATTAATAAAGAAAGAAATATGCGATTTGAAGTAATAGAAAATGAGGTGGAGGAGGTGATGTGGATTAGGTTTAAGTTAGATGGTGGAGAGGCAAAAGAAGTATACCTGGCATTTTTATATAACCACCCTAGAGGTTCGGCGTATGCAAATGATAGTTTCTTTGATGAGCTGTTAGAGGAAGTTAGCGGGATCAGTGAGAAGTATGAAGAAGATGGGATGATATTGATGGAAGACTTGAATGCAAGTGTAGAAGGATTAAATTCAGTATATATAAAAAAAGAGGGAAGGAAAATAATGAGAGGGAGAGTCGCAGTATAGGTATAAGGAGAATTGGTTATTGGCGGAACTGCTAGAACTATGCTTGGCAGGTAATCTACATTCTGAATGGATGGTGGACTGGGGATGGGGAGGTGAAGGAGGGAGTGTCACTGATTTGGTAATCAGCTCACAGGACTTGTTGGCAAGAATATATAAGATGGAGGTTGTGAACTGGGCTCAATCTCATCATGCTCTGGTTTTTATAAAGCTTGAAGTGGCCCCGGTAGTTACGTATGGGATACAATTGATATGGCACAAATTAACTGTTTCAAACTTGAAAAGAATTGAGAATATAAAGGCCAGGTACTTGAAACGGATCCTACAGATCTCAAAATTTACAGAGAATCGAATGGCATACATAATGGCAGACGAAACATTCTTTCTGGAAAACATCAGACAAACATTCGGGCTACCAGACACCGCCGCATCGACTGCCGTCCTTGAAGGAAGGAGACAGAAAGCCCAGCAGATACCTGAAGGTTTCTACGAAACGGAAGTAATGAAGAACAGTGAATGGAAGGGCCCAAACTACAAACTACGCCATGTATACACACGCTTCGGTGTCCACGGATTCCACGGGAAAATATGCCTAACCAACAGATTTCACGCCCCAAACGAAGAATGTATTTGCCGTCTCTGCGGAATGACCTGTCCTAGGTACCACCTGATGAACTGTACTGAACAAACACAACGCATCGGCACACTTGCCAAGGACTGGTAGAAAAACAACAACAACAACAACGAAGTGACGTACCAAAAGAAAATGACAAATTGTAACCTTTAACACATATGTACACATTGTGTTTAATTCCAATAAATTCAAAATAAACTTTAGGAGACTGGAGCATGGGGATGGGGTGGGACAAGGAAGGAGGGGTAGAGAAAAGGGTTTGAGACTCACTAAATAAAAATGGACAGGAGTTAAAAGAGAAACTAGAAACAGAGTTCCAAATTAATAAGGTACAGTGTGAAGTAGCCTTGAGATGTAATAATGTTAATAGGGCTGTAGAGCTACTAGAATGCCCCGTTCGGTCGATTGCAGAGGTATAAAGGTACACGGGAAAAAGGAAGAAAAGACAGAGGGCTGGTATAATAGGGAGTGCAAGGATTTGAGGAAAGTAGTCATGAAGGCGCTATGAGAGTTCAGGAACCGTGGAGAGAGGTAAGAGCAGGAAAATTTTGTAGGCTGAGGAGTGAATACAAGGTAAAAATAATAGAAAGGAAAAGTTATGGAAGAAGAAACAAATAGAGGCGATTGACAGGGAGTGTAAAATCAAGCAAGGAGAAAATATACGGGAGAGAATCAACAAAATTAACAGGGGAGAGTTATGTAAAACCTTAAATTGTCTATGAAACATGGGTGAAATATTTTTGTAAACTTTTAGGAGGGAAGGATGAGTGGAAGGAAGAGAGAGGGACTGAGGTGATTGGGAGTAAGATAGTAGTAGGGAGTTATGAGCTGGATAAAGTAATATCAGGGGAAGAGTTGTGGGAACTGTTAGGTAAAGCAAAAATAGAATGTCAGTGGGCGGAAATGGAATAAGAAATGTATTTTGGAAAGAAATGGCAAAAATAGCCTGATGAGGGAGAGTATAGTGAAGTTATATAACAAGTTGTTCGAAGGTGTCAAATTTCCAGAGCATTGGGAAAAAGGTATGTGTACTATTTATAAAAGGAAACAAGTAAGGAATAATCCTAGTAACTACAAGCGCATAACTTTATCAAACGCATTGAGTAAGGTATATACGGGTTGATAAACTGGGCGGAAGGGCTTTCACTACTATCGATTTACCAGAGTGGTTTTAAGAAGGGATGGAGGGCGATGGCTAATGCGATGGTAGTTAAGAAAATAATTGATAAATATGTGAGGAAGGAAGAAATAAATATGTATATAGCAGCAGTGGATTTTGAAAAGGCCTTCGATACAGTGAGTGGGAGGGTGCTACTTGAGAGGTTGGGGTAGGTGGGAATTTGAAATAATATGAGACGTGCGATGAAGCCATAAATGAGGAAGTGTATTGTAGCATTTGAATAGAGGAAGGAATTGTAAGTGGTTTAATAGAATCAAATATAGGTTTAAAAGAGGGTTGTAAATCATCTCCAATTCTATTCTTGATATTCATAATGACATATTAGGTGAGCATAGGGATGAGAAGTGGGTTTGTCTTATATTAGGAGAACAAGAATTCCCAGGTTTGATATTTACAGATGATGTCTTATTGATGACGCTGACAGAAGGGCGTTTACAAAAAAGTGTAAATGAGGTATCAGTGTATGCTAGTAAATGGCTGCTGAGAATAAATAGTAATAAGACAAAGGTAATGGTAAGTAGAAAAAGGAAGACGAAGAAGGAATGGGTGATAAATTGAGAGGTATTAGAGGAGAGTGATGAAATAGAGTATTTGGGGGTGTGTGTGTGTGTATAAGCAGAAATGAGAAGTCGTCCAATCAAATTAAATAAGAAAAATGGAGGGGGTTAGCAGTACTTTCTGGTATTAGAACATTGGAAAATAAACTCCCAGGTGTCAGTTATAATATTCAGAGAATGGTGTTTAAAGCAATGGTATTAAGTACGGTGTTATATAGAACAGAAGCATGGGGAGTTGGAAAGGAATGTATTGCACTATATCAGATAGTATATTTAGTAAACTTGTGATGGGTCTTCTCAATTGCACAGCTAACGTAGCGCCTAGAATTATGTCTAATGAGTACATAGAGGCCGATATGAAACGAGTGTTGAGTTACTGGAGACTGTTAAAAATGGGTGGGGGTGGCCTACTCCTGCAGATGGCTTACCAGCACCAAAATAAGACTATGTATGGGGATTACAAGATAGATAAGATTAAATGTATTATTGACAGGTTGGGTTTACGAAACTATTGGGGGAAGGAGTGGGCAAGGAGGAATGAAGTGTGTTGGAGGAATTCTGTAAGAAGGACTAAAGATGTTCAAGCACAGGAGTTGGAAGCTGACTGCAGGAAAAGGGCGATCCTAACCATGTTTAATAGAATTAATGAAGTAGTTAAGAGTAGGAAGTGTGAATAGGTTAGAGAAATGAGGTCTAATTCGGTGGATGACAGGGATATGTGTGAATAAGGGACGGACAAGAATGAAAGACAATTCGATATATATATATATTGTGCGGTGAAAAAAGAGAAGGTTTTCACTTGTTAATAGTATGCAAGGGAACTTGAATAGAGAGAGAAATACATAAGTGAGGTACAATTGAAAGCCATGAAATAGCCAGCTAACAAACAAAAGGATCATAGAATGGGTAGTGGAAGAGTGTAAAAAACAGGGAATGTATTGAAGTTTTTAGAGGCAGTTAGGAAGCATTGTATAAAAGTAACAGGGAGGATGTAGTAATAAGGTTCCGGTTGTTATGTGCAGAAAGTAAAGATGGTGAGGTACAGTAGAGTAACAGTGGGTGTCGTAGGTCGGTGCTCAGCTGCTTGACTCAGAATAATAGGTCGGAGGGAGTGAAAGAAGAGTGGGGCCTGAGTAAGCTCAAGATGGTCATGTACAGAAGAATGACTGCAAGGATAGAATATGAGTAGATGCCCGAGGTAGCAGGTCATCTGTGGCAGAAGGCAGGAGGGAACACTTACGCTGACATACACCTAGAGTAAGTAGACTTTTTAGTTAACATTGTATTTGATAATTTTATCACATTGTTATTTTTATCTGTATTTTCTCCAAAGATGACAGAGGCAATGGAAGTAAGATGGCGACTACTATGTGTGAGTCTGTGATATCCGTAGTAGATAATGGTGTAAGATGCAGTGAAAAATGTGGCAAATGCAGAAGAGTAGTTAAAAATGGGATTCTGTGTCGTAAGTGTGATGAATGGTACCATTTTCGTTGTGCAAATGTTGTAAATAGGACTGATATTGAAGAAAGTGAGTGGCTGTGTCCCGAGTGTAAACAAACCGATAGTGAGGCAGAACAACAAGAAAGAGAGACATACGAAACTATAATTAAGATTTTAGGAGTGCTACAAGAAGAGTTATGCGCTCTGAAACATGAAATTGAAAGCTTAAAGGACAGAATAAAGAAACTGGAAGATAAAGAAGACATTGGAGAAGAAAGATCGCCGTGGACGGAAGTGACGCGTAGCCATTTTAGGCCTAATGTTAAACATATGGGAGAAACTACGTACAACTTAAAACCGGGAAAAAAGTCTTTGCAGTGCCAAAATAGATTTCAGTTACTTCAGCAAGTTCCAGAAGAAGACGCACCAAGTTTTCCAAATAATTTTAAATCCAGTGGAGGTAACCTACAGAAGAAGAAAACCAACCGAAAGTCAAGATCGCCAAAGATTCATCTCTACGCAGACAGTCAAGGGCGGGGTATGGCAGAAGGCATCAAGGATGAGCTGCAGAATCCAGAAACTGAGGGTTTAGGACTAATAAAACCAGATGCCAAAACTGAAGACGTCCTTTCAAGTTGTGATCCTGTGTTAGAGAAGGACAATTATGTGGTAATTGTGAGTGGTACAAATGACATTGCTGCTAATGAAGGTGAGGAACTAATTACGACTCTCAGAGGTAAGATTTCCAAACTACCTGACTCAAAAGTAATTATAGTTAATGTGCCACCTAGGTATGACCTTTTAGAGGACTCATGTGTGAACAAAGCTGTACATGATGTAAATATAAAAATCAAGAGATTATGTAAGAGTTTTAGAAATGTCTATGTAGTAGATACTTTAGGTCTTGGCAGGCAAATGTTCACTAGGCATGGGTTACATCTGAATGGTAATGGAAAAGCAAATCTCTGTAGACAAATTGCTACAATTATCAACAGAGATTTGCAAACTAATCTGTACTTAAGAAAACCCATACCACTAAACTGGCACATACAGGGAAACTTGCCAGAAAACCCAGACCCTTAAATCAAGATCTATGTACAAGGATCTGGGTTCAAGGGACGTTCTCAACTCATGAGTCAAACGTTACCCAATTGCAACAGTCAAGTTTTAGGGAGGAAGGAGGTCTGAGATTGCTCTTGGTAAACTGTCAGAGTGTAGTAAATAAACAATTAAAATTCGGTACATTGATGGAATCTTATGAGACTGATGTGGTGATAGGAGTAGAATCATGGTTGAGAGAAGGGGTGGGTAATAGAGAAGTATTTCCAGAAGGGTACACAGTCTATCGTAGAGACCGAGGCGATAAAAAGGGAGGGGGGGTGTTTATTGTCGTGAAGGAAACTTATTGTTCACATGAATGGTTTACCGATGAAAGGGATGAAATATTAGGGATAAAATTAATTTGTGATAATATGAAGGAGGTGGGAATTATAGGAACATACAGGCCTGGAAGAGAGGAAAGAGACATGGAAATATTTGAGAAAATAATAGATTAAACTCATAAAAACAATAATAATGATATGGTAATAATTGGGGGAGATCTAAACTTGCCTGAAGTTGAATGGAATGGAGCTGCAAGTGAAGCCCATGAACAGAAACTGGCAAATAAGTTAATTTGGGAGGGAGGATTTACACAAGTAGTACAAGAACCGACTCGTCTCAATAACTTACTAGATGTATTCTTGGTTAAACCATGGGAAATTGTTGATAAAACTGAGGTAATTGAAGGAATAGGTGACCATAAGGCTGTAATAATGGATGTAGGACTGGTACCAAAAGGGCTTAGTAAGGGGGTCACACAAGACAAGAAATTATACAGAAAAACTAAAGTTGATGAATTTGGGACTTACCTTAAATCACAATTCAGTTGTTGGATAAGTGAAGGGAGTAATGTGGATACACTTTGGGCTAAATTTAAAGGAATCATTTGGGAAGGAGAGAAGAGATTTGTACCTGTTAAGAAGGGTAAAATGACCTCAGACCCTGTTTATTATACAAGGGAAATAATAAATTTAAAAAGAAAATGTAGAATAGTAAACAGGAAAATCAAAGAGGGTAGGGAGAATAGAGAAACTAGAAAACAGCTAATGAGGGAACTGAATAGAGTGAAAAAGGAAGCAAAAGAGAATTATATGAATGGCATTCTTCAAGAGTGTAATGACCACAAAGGGAAATGGAAAAAGCTGTATTCATATATCAGGAATCAAAAAGGAAAAGGAATCCAAATTCCTACAATGGTGGGAGAAGGGGGTGAACACTATTTAACAGATACTGAGAAAGCAAACCTCTTCAGTAGGGAATTCAGAGATTCAGTAGAAGATTGTCAGGACTTGGAAACCATAACAGAAGATAGAGAGGGAGATACATATAGGGGAACAAGAAGCTTCTCATTCACAAATGAAGATATTTTCAGAGACATCCAACTTCTTCAGCAAGGAAAAGTAGCAGGAAGGGATCAAATTACTGGGGAGGTATTAAAGACAATGGGGTGGTACATAGTGCCTTATTTAAAATTTCTCTTTGACTATGTCATAAATAATAGTGTAATACCAAAGGAATGGAAGGAATCTATAATAATACCAATTTATAAAGGAAAGCGTGATAAAAGGAAACCAGAGAACTACAGACCAATCAGCCTGACCAGTATAGTTTGTAAAATACTGGAGAGTTTGATATCAAAGTACATCAGAGGGATATGTGATGATAAAAATTGGTTCATGAGGAGCCAGTATGGATTTAGAAAGAAATTTTCTTGTGAGGCACAACTGGTGGGATTTCAGCAGGACATATCAGATCAGTTGGATTCAGGAGGTCAGTTAGATTGCATAGCCATAGATCTTTCCAAAGCCTTTGATAGAGTGGAACATGGAATATTATTAAAGAAATTGGAGGGAATAGGATTGGACGTAAGGGTTATACGTTGGATAAGAACATTTCTAAATTCAAGGGTTCAGAAAGTAAAAGTAGGAAATAATATATCACAGGAAGAGAAAGTTTGGAAGGGAATTGCACAGGGTAGTATAATCGGTCCGTTACTTTTCTTAATATACGCAAATGATTAAGGGAACAATATAACATCGAAAATAAGATTGTATGCAGATGACATAATTGTTTATAGGGAAATAAATAACATTGAGGATTGCTTAGAATTACAAAGGGACCTTAAGAGTATCCAACAATGGGTTGAAGAAAATAATATGAAGATTAATGGAGGCAAATCAACTGTTACAACATTTACAAACAGGAGCTTTAAAACTGAATTTGAATATACTTTGGATGAGGTAGTTATCCCTAAAGATGGCAAGTGCAAATACTTAGGTGTAAGATTTGAAAGTAATTTGCACTGGAAGGGTCATGTTGATGACATTGTTGGGAAAGCATACAGATCGTTACATGTCATAATGAGGCTACTTAAAGGATGCAACAAAGAATTAAAAGAAAAAAGTTACTTAAATATGGTTTGTCCATTATTGGAATATGCAAACAGTGTTTGGGATCCTCACCAAGAATACCTAATAAAAGAACTAGATGGTGTGCAGAGGAAAGCAGCAAGGTTTGTAACAGGGGATTTCAGGAGAAAGAGTAGTGTATCAGAAATGATAAAGGAACTTGGTTGGGAAACTTTAAGTAAGAGAAGGGAGAAAACTAGACTTATAGGATTATATAGAGCCTATACAGGAGAAGAAGCATGGAGAGATATCCGTGAGAGGCTTCAGTTGGAAAATAATTATATTGGTAGAACTGACCACAAGTACAAAATTAGAAGGAATTTTAGCAGAAGCGATTGGGGTAAATTTTCATTCATTGGGAAGGGCGTGAAGGAGTGGAACAGTTTACCAGGGGTAGTGTTTGATCCTTTTCCAAAATCTGTACAGATATTCAAGAAGAGAATAAACAACAACAGAGAAAATAAATGAAATGTTAGAGGGCATTCGACCAGTGCAGGATATTGTAAATAAAAAATATGTGTGATTAAATTAATTCCATCCCCTGGTCTATGGAGTTTGGACAGCCCAAGTAGGAGAATGCCTGTAGGGGTGAAGTACAGTGGGGACTTCGAGGGCCGTGGGACCGCTACGGTAGCTGTGAAGGCCCTTCAGGAACTCTGAAAAGTGGTGGCAAAAGGGGCTCTGGCTAAGACGCAGCAGGTCGTTATGCTACTTAGGTTCCAAAATGGATAAAATATAAATATGTAAATAAATTCAATGTTAATTTTAATCTTATACCAGTTGTATATTATTATTAGAAGTAATTTCACATACTGTATATGAGTTGACTATGTTTGTAAGATATTATAAGTAGAATTTTGTAAACAATATAAATTTATTAAGGATGATGTGTGTGTTTAATAGAACAAATTATTAGCATAAATTGTATAATATTGTATTCTAGGAAAATTTTCTTCATCTCTTGTTAATTTAAAATTTAGTGCTTGACAATAATGTATTTCAGTGTACCATTTGCCACCGAGGTAGACACCTCATTTGCAAATAAAGAGATTTTGATTTGATTTGAAGAGATCCATTAGCTTGTGAAACTGTACAGATCTGTAGAAAATGAAGGTTTATGTACCAGTAATGTAAGTTATGTAAATTTAGTTTTTGAAATATTTTCAGCCAAACTTGTTCTAAAGCAAGATATTAAAACAGATGTACTGCTAATCATATTTACTCAAAACTTCAACAGTTTCACCTTAATAACTGAATCGAGCTCTTAGCTTTTAATACATTTCTTGGGTTTCTATTAATTTGTTACGTCGTATTATGTATTTCAATAATTGTAGGTGTCCTGATGCACCTGACTTGCTGACACCTGACTTTTGCAGTTTCTATTGACGAAGGGCTTTCTTTTGATCTTGACCTTCTTTTGTTCTTAAATTTGTCATCGCCGATAGAAATTCAATTCTTTTTTTTTTGGCATTGCTTTCAAGCTTCAAGAAGAAGCAGATAGGATGCTGTTATAATGATGATCAGACGCCAGTGTACGTTTACATAATTCGTTCTATTTTCTCCTATGTGGATGCATTCCAAAATATATTTGTGATGCTTACGTTTGCACCACTGGACACCAGAGGTATGGAACAGAGTAATCATTTCAGACGAGTCCAAATTGAATCTGCATGGCTCAGATGAAAATGTGTTTGACGAGGGAAGTTGAATAAGTTTTGCCATCATGTAAACACATACAGTCAAACACCCCCAAGGACAGATGTCTGGGGGAGCATTTCCAGTCACGGAGTAGGTCGTCTGGACTTCATAAATGGCACTATCAACGCGGATGCCTACATAAGAATCCTTGAAAGGATGGGTTCAAGTGTTAGTATGGCCTGGAAATAACCCTGATCTCAATCCTATTGAGAACTGTTGGAAGCTTATGGAAAATGCTGTCACCAGAAAAAGCAACGGAATAAATGGGAACTGTTAGAGACCCTTGTGCGTGTTTGGTTTATGTAATGAGTGAGGTTTACATGAGAAAGTTAATTCATTCAATGCCTTCATGATGTCAAGCAGTGATTAAGGTGTGTGGTTGAACAAGAAAGTATTAAATGGAAACAGTGCATTCATATGCGGCAACTGTGCTTTTACAAACACTAAAATCGATTGGTGTTATGTTGCAACATTAATATGCAGTGTTTCTTTCAAAATTATTATTCATATTTCAGAAGAGCAAACAGAATAGCTCACATATCCACTTACAGCCATTTTTCAAGAAAGTGTCAAATGATAAAAACAAACCTTTTATAGAAACAAAAATAAAAAAATAAAATGAAATTGACAAAAAATACTGCATATATTCATTTCTGATAGCAATAGAGATAAATTAGGCCAATTGAGCTCGGTTATTCAATGATTATAACAAAAAATTTAATTATAAAAGGTGATGCAATAAATATTTCCATCCCTGTACCTCCCTATAACGGTTCTAAGCGAATTTCCTAACTTATATGTACCACTGCAGTTTAAGTGAAGGCTACCTGAGTGCTGATCCCTATTTCCTACCCACCCATTAGGATCTAGAAATTTCAGTTTCCCACATACCCACTCCATGGTCTCATTTAAATCTCCAGTCACCTTCCAGTCAGTATGCCTCCTACACAGTATTCCACTGATAATCTCCGCTTTTTTAAAAAGAGACAAAGAAGCACAGTCCATCACCTACTCCACACATATATAATAAACAATAGCACCAGAACCAGAGACCATCAGTTGTTCTACAATACCAGTAATGAGAGGTAAATGAGGCATCAGTGTGGGTTTATCTTTATTCTGTCCTGTAAATAAAATTAAAATGTGAATTGTAACACTTGAGGAACATGAAGAAAAGAAATCACATTAAACGGAACTGGCCAAGAACTTTAACCAGCATAGTTATGTTCATTATCACCTTCTTGCAAATGATAGAACTGTGGATGCACTATGGTGGAAGCAATGGATTTATCCTGCACTTCATTATTTTTAAGTTTTTGTAGATGATTTCTTTGTTGAGAAGAACGACTGTTGTTGAACCTTCTTGTTTGGAGGTTCACACTCTACCATTTGTGCTGGTGTAAAGCAAGTTTCATTCTGGCTGTCATTGGAACAAAGTGATGCTATAAAACCTTCAGCAGCTTTATGTTGCTTCAGAACTTCTTTTAGCTTATGCTTACCACTTTGAAGTAGTTCTAATTTCCCTACCGTTACCCGAATTGATTTCAATTTCTTCCATTATACTTTCTGCTGTAGCTTCTGCAGGTTTTCGCACAAGTGCTTCATGTGACATTGCAGTTCTAAGCAAACATCATATTTTAGGGAAGAGGGTATTACTTGTTGAGAGGTACCGTACCAACAAGGTTTTATGTTAAATGAATGATACAGTAGTGGACATGTTTGTATACCATAGTTCTGGTAAGATAATTCAGGCAACTGCAGGAGAATGCATGCACACAGATTTTGCACTTATCACAGAGCAACTGACAACAGCTCTCCAGCAGTTTTCTCTCAACCTGGTATATGCCCATTCTCCATTCTTTTTCATTTCATGCAGTTTCATGTCTCTTTTCAAACGCTTTAAAATGTCTATGGTGCTTGCCTTTTATTAAGTTCTGTATTCTGTCAAATTCATTATTTCTCACTAACTTTAAGGGAGTACGTATACTCTTAGCAAGTCTTTTAACACGCACACCTCCCAACTATTCACACTGTATGATTCTGTGAACTCTTTCTAGATGCATGTTTGTGCTTAAATCACAAACTATTCTGAAGCATTTTGCCAGAAATCTGTGGAATACTTCTATAATATCTTCCAAAATACAAACCAAAGTTTTGGGTCTCTGGATCTTGTGCACATTCTTCACAAAAATCTTCAAGTGCCTGCGAGAAATCCTTATGATGAGGAAGAGACTGAAGAATCTTCAAGGAAGGCATGACCTTTTCACGTTTTTGTGCATTTTTAATTTTGGAGGAATTTTCAGTCCATGCTTTAAACACATCCCATAGACACAGCAACCTTTGACCTGGCTCTCCCATGATACTCTTCCATGCCATGTAATACGTTTCAGTGATATCACTCAAATAATTTGGTATGTAGAGAACCAGTTCTTTCCTTAATTTTCATGAAGAGTAATTCATAAGTATAACAGTCTCTTTGTTTAGAAAACCTGAAAATAGGAAAACCTTCATTGTGGTCATCTAATACTAATACAGTTGTTAGTTTAAAGTCATAACCATTTAGGCCATGTGTACCATACAGGAGCGATTGCAGTCATAGTAAATAATTTCTGAACCATCAGTTCTTCTTGTCCTGCGATAATACTGTGAGTTGTTTTCTCGTTGCTCTGTCTCAGCCACTCTTCAAAGTCTGAAAAAGATAGAGTTTAAATAACTATCACATATCTACAAGATCATTAATTTTGCATTATTAAATAATCTGGAATTGTTCGTGGTGTGGGTTACAGTAGTTACATCGTAGTATGGGCAATGGCTGAGTGGCCTAGTAAGTGGTTCTGAGAGTCAGGATGCTAGTTGCTATAGAATAGGAGTGGACATCTCGGACATATTTTGAGTCGTGGACTCCTGTTTAAGTGGCTAGGACTATACAACCCATCGGTGGTCCCTAATCAGTTAGAGAAGAAATTCTCACCGGGAATATTTGCAAGTAGGGTAGCATCCTGCTTCACAGAGCACTCAGAACATTTTAAGCAAGCATCAGACCTATGGGAGTAACAGAGTCCCACTTCCATTTGACAGGTGAAGGACTCCTTGGAAACAACTTTGCGTAAGAAATGGAATTCAATGGAGAGCTATCAATTTCAATGGGGCTTGCGGAAGAAAGAAATTAGAACTGGTTGATTCAGCAAAGAGGATGTATCTCTACGGGTTATGAGTTAATTATATTACGATGGGGGTAGATAATGAAAAAGAGTTAGTAAATTATAAAGTGTTCTTAATAGGTATTAAAAAGGGAACGGCAGAGTGTGGGTTTAAGACTTTTCCTCAGGAATAGTATTGCGTACAACATAGTTTCTGTTAGGCATGTAAATGAGCAAATCATGTGGGTAGATTTTCAGTTGGAGGAATTACTATGAGAACTAACTCAGTATATTTACCATGTGAGGATGAAGTTGACAAGTCTCATGAACCGGATCAACTACAAGGATAAGATAGTGCTAATGGGCGATTTCATTGCGAGAGGTGGAAATAACACTGAAGGATATGACAAGGTAAATGTTAGGAAGCTAATAGCAATGGGAAACCTTTACTGGATTTCAGTGCTAATATTCAAGCGTAAGGCTACACATGGGAACATAGGAGCACCAGATCCATAATAGACTATCATAACCGACCTTCTATTCAGAAAATCTGTTAGGATGTTCAGGTATTCCAGGGACTTTTAATGATATAGACCTTATCTGATCTGCAGCGAAATAAATATTTTTAGTCCTAGGATAGAGAAAGTTAAATATGTCTTCAGACGAATAAGGGTACAAAATCTGCAGGATGAGGCGATTAGACAAAAGTACATGAATATGATTAGTGAAAAGTTCAAAACAAAAGATATTAAGTAAGTTCAGGTTATAGAAAGAAAATTGCTAGCATACAGGGATGGTGTAGTAGAAAGCAAGGGAATATCTAGAAACAACTGTGTGTAAAGATGGGGGAAGAAAGCAAACATCTTGGCGGAATGATAAAGTGGGAGCAGCTTGTAAACGTAAAAGGAAGGTGTGTCAGAAATGTACGTTAGGGTGTATGTCACGCTGCGGTGCATAATATCTTCCATCAACTCAATGTCAGTATTCAAGACAATATGACAGTGGTAGATAATTCCACAAACCAGGTTTGAGGTTTTGTGCTCTTTCACTTTGATGGGGATTTTTCCAAAGTCGTCGCACTTGAGCAACTGATCAGCTTGAAGTGCAGTGCGAGTCTTGAGTAGCAAACTACCATTGTGCATTTTCTTTAAGTCTTGCAGTTTGCCGCAGACACTTTAAGCGTATCTAAAGAACAAAACTGACTTCACCACCTTGAAATCTTGCCCATCAGTTCTGGTTGCACGCAGGAACCTAGGGAAGCTGGATCCCATGCTTTCATGTTGTGCCTGTTCCCAAGGGGTTGACCTCCTGAGGGTCACAAGCTAAAGACTTGGGTGATGGACGAACCTGGGGCGACCTGAGACGTTTTGAAGCCATGCCGAGAAACATCCTCCCCGAATGCCACCCACTCCGATCAGGGGCCCCTGTAGCCGAACCAAGCTGCCAAGGCAATACCCACCTGGTCGTAGCAGGTATTGCGCAGGGTCCAATGTTGAACAGTGCCTAATACAGCTTGACTGAGGCTATGAGCACAAGGACACCCTTCCTCAAATCACCTGCAATAGCATGTACCCCATAGCGTATATAGAGTGATAAGTATACATGTAAAATAGTAACAAGTCCTTCTGGCATTAGGCTGTGCAGGGACCTGCGTTGTAAGGCGGATACTACTGCTGAGTACATGGCGCTCCCGCACAACTGGGATACCATCTGGGCTCTTGAGCATCATCGCACACATAAGAGGCCCCTCCCCATGCTGCACACACATGAAAATTTTGATTCAGTCCACAACTAAATCTCAAGAAAAAATAAAAATATAAAGAGGGGACCAATGGCCACATGACACTTTTAGTTCCCTTTTACGACAGACAGGGATTACCTGTGGATGTATTCAGCCCCTCCCATCCACAGAGGTACAACACATGGTACTAAAGCCACAATCCATTTCTGCATCTAGGTTGCCCCTTTTAGTTGCCTCTTATGGTAAGCAGGGGATACCATTGTTTATTCTTAATCTGCGTCCCCGATCCACAAGGGGTTACACCAGTCTGTTTTCAGTCCAACTCTGCTTTACGGAAGTGGAATCTGGGTGGACTCAGAACGTCTTATCCATACGTTAGAAGAAACAAGCATGGATGTAGCGTGAATGATTGCTGAAAATTCAGGTTGGAACAATGGCAACAGGGCACTCGGAATGAGGAGATAAATGCAAAGTTAGGAATAAACTCTATTAATGAAGCTGTATGCATAAACCGGCTTTGGTGGTGGTACCATGTGAGGCAAATGGAGGAGAATAATTGACGGGTCCGGTAAAGAAGCTGACCATCGCTAATGTGGGTTTCGGATAGTTGTTGTTTTTTTTACCTGAAGGCCGGTTACATTAACATTTAACTCCAACATGTTAAATTTAACATGTTACAATTGACATGTGTATTGTGATTGTGTCTTCCAGTTGACTTTGCATGTTAACTCAGAATGTTGAGGTTAACACTTTTAACACGTTGACGTGTTTTCCGCTCGAAGTGGAAAACATTTCGTTGTTCGTGAGATGTCGGCACAGCTTCGGCAACTTCCGAGCTGTTCCCAGTCCAACTGATAGCCTAAACAACGCAAACGACGTTCTTCTCGTGAAGTAGGATTATAGTTACAACACTCATTCTCTTTGTTATAAGCGCGCACGTATGTTGTTCTCTCTGCACTATACCAGTACTAAAATTTATAGTCAGAAATGGAGTGGAGCAAGGAGATTACCGTACTATGGACTTAATTAATGATATAATAGATGGGCTTTGTTTGTGGGATCTCTCATCGAACGAATACAGAGAGAAAGCGAAGAAAGCCGACAGTTTCCAGGAACTCAAAATTATCTATAACTGTTCCCGCGAGTGCATCGAAGAAAACTAGCGTCCCTCCGCTCGCAGAACAGTCGAGAATTGAAAATGTTCAGAAAAGTCGGAGGCGGGAGCAGACGAAGTTTATTCTTCTAAGTGGTTTTCCTTTCAAGCAATGAGCAGAGTGAGGGGAGGAAATGTACCTAATAAAACTGCATTTCTAAATCATAACAAGAAGCAGCAGTGGCAATACCAAGGGCCAAATCCTCTTCATCTTCTTTTTTTTTTGCTAGTGGCTTTACGTCGCACCGACACAGATAGGTCTTATGGCGACGATGGGACAGGAAAGACCGAGGATTTGGAAGGAAGTGACCGTTGCCTTAATTAAGGTACAGCCGAGCATTTGCCTGGTGTGAAAATGGAAAACCATATTCAGGACTGCCGACAGTGGGATTCGAACCCACTATCTCCCAGATGCAAGCTCACAGCCGCGTGCCCCTAACCGCACGGCCAACTCGCCCGGTAATCCTCTTCATCTGAATCCACTGTACTTGTTTGAAAATACCAGACACCACCTAAATGTATTACCACAAATTGATACCGGTACCTGTGTATAGAAAGGAAGTCAAGTTTAACATGTTTATTGAGTGTGGACACAATGTTAAATGAAAGAGTATTCGACATTTAACACATTTAAGATTTAATATTTTGTTGTTAAATGTTAATCAGTGGAGACCGGCCTTAAGAGCGAATCCTACCATGTCCTAAGAAGGACCTTGGGTGCAGAATGAATGATTTTTCACATGTAGTTAGTGACCAATACATGAAAATATTTGCCAAGCTCGAAGCCATGTTTATAATGTCATCTAAATGTGTACCTGGTCATGGAGAACAAGAGAAGTACAGGGAGACCAAGACAATGATGATTAGACTCGGTTTCTAATGATTGAAGGATAAGATGTATGGAACTAAATGTGATCACAGAGCTAGTTAGAAATAGAGGATTCTGGATGTGTATAGTAAGTTCACAGAGGTTTGCAGACTGAATGCTGAACTGTCTATAATGAAGATGTATGTAAATAAACAAGTGCACGTTTAAATCACCAATAAATAGTAATTATTTTAAACCATAAATAAATAGTCCGCTTCTATGGTCTAGTGGTTAGTGTGATTAGCTGCTCTGAGGGGTCCACTCAGCCTAGGGAGGTGGGTTCGATTCCCACCTCAGCCATCTTGGAAATGGTTTCCCACTTCCCCTCCAGGCAAATGTCGGGATGGTCCTAACTTACGGCCACGGCCGCTTCCTTCCCTCTTCCAATCTTCCCATCCCTCCGCAAGGCCCCTGTTCAGCATAGCAGGTGACGCAGCCTGGGCGAGGTACTAGTCATCCTCCCCACTTGTATACCCCGACCCATAGTCTGAAGCTCCAGGTCACTGCCCTTGAGGCCGTAGAGGTGGGATCCCTCGCTGGGTCTGAGGGGAAAACCAGCCCTGGAGAGTAAACAGACAAAGAAGAAGAAGAAATTAATAACAGAATCTCAGAGAGCAAAAAATGTAATTGAATGTTTAAGTGACATATGAATGAAGGGAAAGAAATCTCTTACCTTGGAAGGAGTCAAATATCAACTCTTGCTTAGAGCTAAGAATTTGATGTTTTTCCTCAAGATATGTTATTAAATCTACTTTGAAATGGAAGCGTGCGGTTCACAGTGGTTCCAAACAGCGATTCATTATCGTAGAGCATACCGGTACTTCCTCCTTTTCTCCATGGACTAATTAATACTCATATTACACTGACAGCAAAAGATTTAATAAGTCGACAAAGTCCATGCAGAATTCAAGAGAGTGTACCAGAAATCAAGCGGAGTTAAACGCAATAATGGACCATGTGAAACATACCGAGCAAATTGATTAATTATTATTAATTAAAAGACCAGAGAACAGGAAATCGTGCAATCCTTATCCAGAATCCAAGAAAAATTTTAACGTAATAATAATAGTAACGCATTAATAGGTCAAGTGAAACACATCTGATGCACAGAAAGCTACACAAAGTGGTAGGTTATTACGCAACGCTACGATGTACGTCGCTCTAAAAATTCAAATCATCGAAATCGAAACAGGCTTTCAACGTATTAGGTCGTGTTACGTACATGTAGTACGTGTTGAAGAGATGTTAAGTACAGAACAAAAATGGCCAGCCGGACACCAGTGGGATCCGAACCCACAACCTCCCGATTTCGCATCGGTTGCTCTACCAATTGAGCTATGGTGGCCTAGGCCACCTTTGTTCTGTTTGAAAGGATCTGAGCTACAGGTCTGGCACTGCTGCTAGCACACTGTAGAGTGCGCTTAAGTCGCCCGTTGTGGGGCATGTCAATGAATATTGAATTTTCACGACCAGTGCCAGACCTGTAGCTCAGATCCTTTCAAACAGAACAAAGATGGCCTAGGCCACCATAGCTCAATTGGTAGAGCAACCGACGCGAAATCGGGAGGTTGTGGGTTCGGATCCCACTGGTATCCGGCTGGCCATTTTTGTTCTTTACTTAACATCTCTTCAACACTTACTACATGCACGTAACACGACCTAATACGTTGAAAGCCTGTTTCGATTACAATGCGGTCGTGAAAATTCAATATTCATCAAATCTTGTCGCCAAACGCTAGGAAGTAGTACGCGATAGAAATTCAAATCGCCAGCTATTACCGGCGTTCCAGTAGTTCAGTTGAATGATGACAGATGGGACATACAAAACACAACTTTAGTGCTCACATGGCAATTTCTGAAATCGAGACTCCTTACCGCTCCTTACAAGGTGTGCAGCGAGGAATCCAGCAGGCCGAGTGTTGGACTCGTATACGCTACTCTATAGGGGGAGGGGGCTGTGTCACATTTAGGGCCATGTTTTACAAATCGAGTTAAACCTGGTATAAATTGAACCCGTTTTACTTTAGTGCCTATAAACCTGCGTCCATTTTATCCACCTATTTCTGATACTCGTTTAGTTTAAACGACAGCTCAGTGCTAGCGTTGGCTGCACGGAAAGGCATGCTCGATTGGAATTGGCCAATGAGAGCCAAGTAAATAATTTTTGTATTAATATCAGCTGTGTGTGGTGAATTAATGCTATCGTACTTATTCTCTGTGGTACACAGTGAATAAAGAAGAAATTTGGCGGGATATTAGCTTTACTGATAAATAGTGTACATTTGTGCGAAGTGTTGCGTCGTATAATTTTACCCATCGTTGTCTAGAATTTCTTGGAACGTACTTTTGTTTCTTATTTTTCTCTAACATGCTTTACCATAAATAAGTACTGTGGGCCTAATACGTGTTCTTTGATGTCTATATTGTCTTACGGAACACACGTGAACGTTGAAATATTAAAATCCTGGTCGTTTAGCAAAATTCCTTTCCTCAAAAAATCAACATTTATGTGAATCTCAAGGAAACGAATTACAAGCATGCTCGGGATCTATCTCGTATTCAAATCCATCGCCCTCGGCTGGGATCAATCTCACAAACCTAGGATCCAGCAGACAGACCACTGAGGATGTATTACTTGATTCTATATTCGTTTATAACATAACCTAGTTCGCGGTATGTAGTACCGTACTGTATGCGTCAGACTCATCTCCCTATACCATTAATGTTTCTATTACTGGTGTGCTGGCGATAGATACGATGACGCATACTTAACTATAATTTATTACTAGTTTACTAGTAAACATGAAACACTTTATTATTATTATTCTGATGCCATAAATACATATTCTAGAGATTAGAAATGGTATACCACCACCTCTCCTACCGTGTCGGCAACATTCTGATGGTAACAATATTTTTTACAAACTGGATTCGAACCGCCTATTCGCACTTGAGGACGATGCAAGCCTGACGCTTTAACTATCGCAGCCATTAAACCGCTTGGTATTACAGTATTCATACCACCAACAGTATTTTATATAATATTGTAAAGAGACTGCAATTTAAGGCCTGTGGTCCCCGAAAAATGCAAGCTGCATAACATCTTAAAGCAACCAGAATCATTTCTTCCAGCGAAATAGCATTATTTCGTGCAGCTGATATTTTTAATGAATCCTTATTTGATACAAGACAATCCTTGCTGTTCGCTTATGAATTAAAAATCCATCAAAAAACTCCGTTACATCCGATTTTCCAGAATTGCAAACTTTTGTTGGAATGCGCCTTCTTAACTTCACTTGCACATTAAAATTATTTGCTATTTAACCAAAGACTTCAATAAATTCTTCCGTTTTTCTAATGCTAATACTACGTTCTAATTTTAGTACGTTTTCTATTTAAGTACTGCAGTACTGGTAGTTATAATGAACCCTCCTACTAGGAAAATCACAGATATGTTAATAAAATATCAATAAGGTCGAATGTAAACAGCAGTTTAAACCTACAATATAGAAGGTTTAACTTTGAGCCAAGTTTAAACTTGATACAAAGTTGAAACCAATGTGGGGAAATTGAATGTTAGTTTAAATTCAGACTTAAACCAGATTATAATGAACCTAGTTTAAACTCATTTGTGGAAAACGACCCTTATATATCGTCGATAAATCACAGCCTGGTAGATTGTCACTGGTATATCAGATACCCTGACACGGAAGTATCCATGACAAAGTATCGTTTAAGAGGTGTTCATGGATCACGTTCACAGGGCTATGTTATCTGCTGCAGCTCAAGGTCTATTTTCATTTTTCATTTACCTGTTACCTACGGCGATATTAAAGGTGTTATTATAGTGTATTTACGAGCACAGTAGAGAGAAGACCTGTCTAGAACTCTGTATGTCAACTGCTAGCTCATAGTTCATACGTAGCGCGAATTTAACAGGACAGTCCTCAGGTGCCAAATGAAGTACGTTTGAATACATCATATTTTTTTCGAGAAGTTCTTGTCCTATTTTCATAATAATCACGGTACTGCATTTGTAATGTTTGTAAATTTAAGGTTATGTGTACAAAATAGTGTCCTACCGTTTAATAAACAAAGTTAGTACGGTACCATGATCTCAGAAAATATTATAGTCATGAAACAGTTCCGTAAGCCCATGTTCCGTATACGATTACTAAATGTCAAAACAAATTATCAATATATTTAAAGCCGTTCACGAGCTATTTGAGGTGGAAAAATTTGATGAATAATCCTGTATATGGGAGGGCTCTTTGTGGTAAGTTCATAAATTCCTTACTTGTTGCTAGCGAAGAGACTGTGAATATTAGGTCTATATACCTCAGTTCTTCAGTCTTGAACGCACTTAGGTATTGTAACCTAGATGTATAACTGTACATAACCTAGGTTAAGATTGTTACTGTAACGAACCTCCAGGTTGTGTACGTATTTTGTTCTTTTATGCTATTAGCATGACGAATACAAGGACAAATGAGAGGACCACTCGAGTTCATGCGCGCCCCGCCACAGTACCGATCAGCTGGTCCTATGAATAATGCCAGAGGAATCGTATTACCCCGTAACTGATAATTATATACACTGTCTTTTAATAAAAAAGTGAGAGATTACACTTAAAATACAATGGCAGGGTACAATGATACATGGAAATAAGAGCTACGACTTTCATCACATGTTGCGGAAATCACAGGTTACTGGAGTATACATATACCGATAAATAGCATATAACTTCCAACATATTAAAATACCCAAATTGTCGGTTACTGGACTTTCGAAAGCTTGCGTGAAGATTTTGCAAATGTTCGAGATAGTAAATATCGTCGGATTTTCTTCGTTCTGAAGAAAAATCGGCACTTCAAATAATGATAAACAAGTCTGGGATTAAAGCAATAACGTATGAAGACAACGGCCATTTCGTGAAGGATTAACTTCATTTTATCCTGTGTAATCGTTACAGTGAAAAACATTTCGCCCCACACTGATTGTGAGTTTAGTTTTCCATTAATTATTTTCTCGGCCTGGAAAAGAATGTCACATACACTTTACGAACGACGTGTTAAAACCTAATTGTTGCTTGAACCATGGCCTTTAATTTTGGTGAGAACTGAAACTTAACTTTCATTATTCTCACGTAGAGAATGGGCATGGGGCGAACACACAACGTACCAAGTAAAATGGTACGCTAAACACTTCTCAATCGAAGAGTTTCGAACTGCGCTATCAAATTCAGGTACAGAGATTTCCCAGTCTTCGATATTTAATGCATCTTGAACCACAGATTTTTTTTCGTAAGGGAAGTTTCACTGTCTTCTTATGCATTTCCACATTCCGGCTAACATACGCGTCTGATTAACATACGAGGTCAAGATCAGCTCCCGTTTAGAATCGCAGTTTCCTCCAACATTTAAGCCCTTCTTTATACGGACTTAATCTCACTTGAAAGGTATTTGGGCAAAATGTCAGGCACTTCTGTTGGACGTAATTTCCATTTCATCCACTTTTTCACCATTCACTATAAATTTATCTCATCATAGTATCAATTCATCAGAGAAATGAACATGACAAATTCTGCTATTACGCGTTAAGTCAGTATTTTTCCGTCGAAGAGATCTGGCCAATTTTCAGATTGATTTCTAACCTTCGGTAGTGAACAATTCGCATTTCATCAACTACTCTACCATAGTCTGACTTACAGCCAGGCAAAAACAGTACGACTTGCAGAACTATTAAATTAGTCAAGCAACCTAAGATACCGTACACTCTTGAAGTACACAATACACAATGAACTGAGTTTAGGAAATGGAGGCAAAGAAAATTCAATTTATTCACTCATATACCTCGCACAGTAGCGTCTTCCGCTCTTTTCTATACCCGGCCTGACGCAACTACTGGAGCATGTGTTGGATATAATCGCTTGCAGTGCTTGCAGTGGCTGGACCACAAACTACCATGCTATAATGGCTGAGTCCCACACTTGGTCTTATATTCGTCATGATATTAGGTAAAAAGATAGTTATTTTACTTTTAAATATACATTAAATACTGTAATAGATTGGCATCCCGGCGGAACGACACGGGTAATCGTCACCATATTATAAAGGTGAATACAATTCTTTCCACTTCTAATGTCCTCAATCTTGCGACTACCTGACTTTGTCATCATATCAATTATAGTATTTCCCACAGACATATACACTAAAAATATTCCTGTATCTCGTAGCAATGGTGAGACAGGAAACTGGCAGCCGCCGCCATCTTACGTCACTACAGACCCACTGTAAACATATATGTTACCTGTACTTTATTACGTGCCTCCGTGGCTCAGGCGGCAGCGCGCCGGCCTCTCACCGCTGGATACCGTGGTTCAAATCCCGATCACTCCATGTGAGTTTTGTGCTGAACAAAACGGAGGCGGGACAGGTTTTTCTCAGGGTACTCCGGTTTTCCATGTCATCTTTCATTCCAGCAACACTCTCCAATTTCATTTCATTAATCATTCATTAAGAGCCTCCGTGGCTCAGACGGCAGCGCGCCGGCCTCTCACCGCTGGATACCGTGGTTCATATCCCGGTCACTCCATGTGAGATTTGTGCTGGACAAAGCAGAGGCGGGACAGGTTTTTCTCCGGGTACTCCGGTTTTCCCTGTCATCTTTCATTCCAGCAACACTCTCCATTCTCATTTCATAGCATTTATCAGTCATAAATAAATCACTTTGGGAGTGGCGACCCCATCGTACTAATAGCCTATATCTGCTTCATTCATCACATCTCTGACCCGGTCAATGACTGGAAAACAGGTTGTAGGTTTTCATTTTTTAATTTTCAATCATTCTTTAATCATTGCGCCAAAGGAGTGCGAAAGGCTTCGGCAACCGGCACATTTCCTATCCTCGCCGCTAGATGGGGCCTTCATTCATCCCATTCCTGACCCGGTCGAACAGTACGCACGGCCAACTCGCCCGGTCGGTAAACTACTGTGTGGTAGAATGGCGAATACCTCCGTTGAGTTTGGGTATGTTTGTTGTCTAGCTACTAATGCTATGCCTAATTATGTTGGAGACTGAGATAACTTCCTTGCGATAGGTATTTATTGATGGACTGCGGCATGATAATCTGTTGTAAATATTTGTAGGTAACTGTATAGCTTCATAATCAAGATGGGGACTCCTTGCTTAGGCCGAGTCAGCCCATTATGTTACCGGCACAAACCGAACCTTCCTAAATGGATGTCATAATAATAATAATAATAATAATAATAATAATAATAATAATAATAATAATAATAATAATAATAATAATAATAATAATAATAATAATAAAGAACAAAGAAAGCCACAGAGGTTAATAAAATATAATGTAGACAGACTTACTATAACAAAAGAATCAATTAAAAACTACCAAGATGAAATTAAAGTGGCTAAACAAGGCAACTGGCAAGAAATATCCAAAGCAATTAATTATGCAGCACAGAAAACATTTGGGCCAATAAAAAATAAAAGGAAAATATGGTGGAATGAAATATGTGAAGAAGCTTTAGCAGAGAGGGCTAAAACATGGAAAAAATGGAAATGCTCAAAGAAAATTGAAGATTTTGATCAGTTTAAACAACAAAGGAAGGAAACAGCAAGGATAATCAGAAGTACTAAACGAGCCTTTCAAAAGGAGAAACTTATAGAAATGGACAAAAACTTTATAAAAAATAACACCCGTGACTTTTATCAGACTTTTAAGAATGAATTAAAGGGGTACCAAACTACAAATGTTAGTTTCAAGGATGAAAACGGCAGAATTGGACTAAGCAATACTGAAAATTGTGAGATATTAGCAAGATATTTTGATCAACTTTTGAACTGTCCTGAACCAAGTCATAAATTAGAATTTCAAGATATTGATGAAAATTTGGAAGAAGACATACCACCAACTATAAAAGAAATTGAAGAAGTAATTAAAACCCTCAAAAACAACAAAGCTAGCGGAGAAGATTCTATTACAGCGGAACTTTTGAAGTGGTCCTTGCCAAATATAGCAAATGAGCTACAATTACTCTTTGAAGAAATCTGGAAAACTGAAAAAATTCCTGAGGAATGGAAAGTAGCCTTGATACATCCACTCCATAAAAAAGGTAATAAACAGGACGTTAATAACTACAGAGGAATATCTTTATTAGCAGTGGCATATAAAATATTTTCCAAAATTTTATTAAACAGAGTAGAAACAACACTAGACAATCATTTAGGTGAATATCAAGGTGGTTTCAGGAAAGGAAGATCATGCTCAGAACAAATATTTAATCTTAAGTCAGTAATTCGCCACAGGTTACTTAATTCAAAGGACATTGTAGTCATGTTTGTAGATTTCAAAAAGGCTTTTGATTCTGTTGACAGAGAAACTATATATAAAATAATTCGAGAATTTGGCATAAAGTCTAAACTGGCAAATCTAATCCGTGAAACACTTACAGACACAGTCTCTAAAGTGAAATTTCTGGGAGAGATATCACAGCCTTTCAAAATAAAAACTGGTGTACGACAAGGCGACGGACTATCCCCAATTCTTTTTAATTGTGTCCTAGAGAAAATAGTGAGAATTTGGAACGAAAAACTTATTGAACTCAACATTTCACCGATAAGGTTAGGAAGAGGAAACAAAAGGATTGAAATAAATTGTCTTGCATTTGCAGATGACTTTGCAATACTTTCTGAAAATGTGACATCTGCTGTAACCCAAGTAAATGTCTTGGAAAGAATCGCCAGCAGAACTGGCTTAAGAATTTCTGCAGAAAAAACAAAATTTTTAACAAATATTTGGGATGCACCAAAATTTCTGAAAACAGATATTGGCCAAATAGAGAGGGTAAAAAAATTCAAATATCTAGGGGAAATAATCCAAGAAAATGGTTTAGAAAAATCTGCAGTAGAGGAGAGGGTACATAAAATGGAGAGAGCTTATGGTGTCACCAAAGATATCTACAATAAAAGATGCCTATCCAAAAATGCAAAAATAAGGCATTACAACACAGTAGTGAAGCCAGAATGCCTATATGCAAGCGAGTGTCTGGCATTAAACTATAATTTAGATAAGCTAGAAATACTAGAAAGGCGAATCATGAGGAAAATATTAGGCCCACAAAACACAGCAGAAGGTTGGAAATTACGAAGTAATGCTGAAATATATCAAAAAATAGAAAATATATCAGATGTAATGAGGAAAAGGAGACTTATGTTTTTTGGACATTTATATCGAATGCAAGATAGTAGATTAACCAGTAAGATTTTCAGATATTTGTGGAGTAAGAAATCAACGACAAGCTGGGTCAACGAAGTAAGAAAGGATTTAGAAAAAAACAATATAACAACAGAAGAAATAAATAATAGAGAAGGCTTTCGGTTAAAAGTATTGAAAATAGAAGGATTCCAAGGTAGGAAAGTAAAAACGACTGGTTCAAAGTGGTCTGAAGACAGAAAGAAGAAACATAGTGAACAGATGAAAGCGTACTGGAAGAAAAGGAAAGAACAAAGAAGAAGGAATTGAAATTGGCACGTGGTCCTTTGGTGGCCCATTCGAAAGAATAATAATAATAATAATAATAATAATAATGCCCGCATCTGTGGTGTAGGGGTAGCCTGATTAATTGCCACCTCTGGAGGTGCAGGTTGGATTCCCGGCTTTGCCACGAAATTTGAAAAGTGGTACGAGGGCTGGAACGGGGTCCTCCCAGCCTCAGAATGTTCCATTCCCACCTCAACCATCCTCGAAGTGGTTTTCCGTGGTTTCCCACTTCTCCTCCAAGCAAATGCGTCGATGGTACCTAACTTCAGGCCACGACCGCTTCTTTCCCTCTTCCTTGTCTATCACATTTCCCCACAAGGCCCCTGTTCAGCATAGCAGGTGAAGCTACCTGGGCGTGGTAGTGGTCTTCTTTTCCCAAAGTGTCACACTCCGGGACACTGCCCTTGAGGCGGTAGAGGTGTGATCCCTCGCTGAGTTCGAGAGAAGAACTGTAATACAATGAAAGAAATGACTAAGTAGTCACTGGGCTAGCTCGCAAAATAGCCCTCATTGCATTACAACTTCAATTCGGACCAAATACACCCAAGACAAAACACAATTCAGAATGAATTACACTACAAGTACACAACCACATAAGAAATCTACCTTACCCTGCAGTGATCCGACCAGAGAGATAATTCAATACAACGTGAAAAACCTAGGACCCACCAGAGTGCGGATTAAATCTTATGCCGAAACGCGAAAAAATGTCACCGAGATACTGCACTAATCTATTTGGATGAAACCAACTTTACTAAATAACAATTCCTTCTTATTTTCTTAGAAGAATTCAATGAAGGGAATGCTTAGTGCACACTGGGCTGAAAACGAGAATAATCGACGTGGAATTACACACTGCATATAATCTAAAATCATACCAAGTTAAATTTATCAAGCTTAACGATACGCACATTCTGAAGGAAAGGAAACGAAAGATAATTGTGTCTGGGACAAATCTAGGTGAAACAACAAAATAACTTGAGTTTACAAGGTCACGATTTCAATTAGTATAACCGTGTTCTAATATATTAAAATCCATTTACATTGAAACAATATCCTAAAGTATGTTGGGTAATCAAGCATAAGTAGTTACAGATAAATCCAATTTTCAATCGCAGTGCGATTCATAATGAGCAATAAATGTGAGAAATGAAATTCCATCAAACAGAAAATTGCCCAATAAAATTAAAGAAATAATGTACAATTATTAATATCAGCGGCAAAGAGTTAAATAAGGAAATAAAATACACCCCTTGTATAATCAACATATGACCAATATGAACAGAGAGACATAAATAATTTAGGTATAAATAGCAACAACATTAAACTCAGATAATAAAACCACATGAGTTGAAATTACCCCGTGAGGGATGGAATAGGCAAAAATTCAATTAAGGGATACATAGTCAGGTACAACCTCTCAAACGGTATTGAACTTCCAATTGTATTCAACCAGGATCCCAATCAGCAAAAGAGGCGTTCCCCTCAGCCATGTTAGGTTTTATAGATAAAATTACCTGGAAGGCAGAATTGACCATGCAAAACAACGTGCTGAATAAGGTAGTTTTACCAAGCATATCTCATGTAAAGGTAGAGCTTGCAATTTTCAAGATAAAAAATTCACCAGAAATACCACGTAACTATTCCGTAGAAATTGACCCATGGAGGTAAAATCTATATTCGAAGTAACTGCTAAGAGCTAGAAGATTGCTCCCGATGTAAAAAATTAAAGAGCTGTAACAGCCCGCTTAGCCAGGATCAGTAATAACCCAACATTCCTTCCATGGACGAAGACCAGGGTCAAGAAGCGTTGTCATTCTAAAATACATCCAGCGTGTACCACGAGCAATAAGCATCTGAATATCGACAATTATCATGGCTGCAAAAATCACCTAGTTCACCGACTGGATATATAATACAGGAAATATACTATATCATGCAAGAGCGATCAGTGTAGGAAAGTGCATTTAACTAAAGACTCCCAAAGAGCGGAAATTACCATATCTTGGGGGAAGGTAGAGAATGCCATTAATAATAGTTAATGAAAATTGTGTCACAAATTTCAAAAAAACACTTAAAGCAACGGCAAAAAATAATAAATAAGCTGGATGTGTAACGAGACTAAACTTAGTTATATTAAGAAACCGGCACTAGAGGATGTACAGATTAAGTAATACGTAATAATAATAATAATAATAATAATAATAATAATAATAATAATAATAATAATAATAATAATAATAATAATAGTAGTACCGGGCGGTATACCCCTACGCCGCACCTTTAAATCTTGCGCCAATAAATCCTCCTCTACAGGAGAATCTCTGAACTTAAAAAACTGGATCAACTCATAAGTTTTCTCAGAAGATGTCACTGTGTGAATTTCGACGTGTTTTTGTTTACTATTTATCAAGAAGTATGGATATTCTCTCATAGATGTCACTGCCTAAAAACTATGATCATGCACCCTGGTGCGAAGTGAAGGAACTTTATTTGAAGAAATTTTGTACTCATAAGGTTTTTCTTTACTAAATTTCGTTCGTTCATTTGTGGGTTGGCAATATTAATCTTTTCTTTCCGCCGGTTTTGAATTTAGCCAATCCAGAATTTCTGTAATTAATTTTTGACCAATCGTGTCTTTCTTCTTCGATTTTTAGTGTACCTTCTAGACTGACCAATAAAGTAAGAGGGTGTGGCTTGATTATTCATGAAAGGTCTCGAACTTTCCCCGAGGGTTTATATACTGCTGATTTTCTTGTCTCTCGGCCACTTCATCAACATCTAACCTAGTGTATGGACGTGTAGCAGGAGGCCGGAAGCGCCTCTTTCTTCAGGCAACAGCTCTTCAGTTAGGTAATGGCCGTTTAACATCTTTATTTTCTTGCTAGCTCAGCAGTTTAACCCGCGGGGAAAGGTCCGAAACTTTTACCATGTAACCTACTTCTATGTAATGTAATTTTTGCCGGCTTATGTAAATACCTTTAACTGTAAATCGGGGATAGAGAGTGCTTTACCCTCTCGAGCTCCCCTTCATTTTGGTTTGAGGTGACTACGTTTTGGTGACTGATTTCTTTTCTTCCGTAATGTTCATATTTCTTTCTTATACGGGTCACCTCCATAGTTTGGGAATAGACCCTGTTTCATCGGCCTAGTGCCTTTTTAGGTTTTAAGAAGTTCATGTAGGAGTGCAAATTCACGCCTCCATTCCTTTGTATTTCGGGCCATTTACTTACCCTGTTCTTTTTCTGCTAAGGCCCAGTAGATTGGGTACAAGATACCCCCGTGTCATTGTTGTAAGTGGTGCCTTAATGGCAAGTAATTTATTGTAAAGTCTGCTATGGCCTTGAAGAGGCTTGAAAAACTGAGAGCGTGTCAGCTTCTTTCTTGTGTGGTGAAAGGGCCTCTGGGAGGCCTGATATTCTAATTTGGAGCAAGTGCTCCTTGAATGAAGGGATTTTCTGCCCTTGAAAGTATTGTGCTTGGTATATTCGAACTAGGAGCTCCAGGGAATTGTAAAACAAGGGGCGTAAGGCCCAGAATTATTCTGAATCTTGGCTTTTCCTGGTCTTGTACCGGATTGTCGGGTATTTATTGGCTTGTTATTTGTTAAATTTTGATATTCTATGTGAAAATTGTTAAGTTTTGCCATTTTAGAAAATATAACCTTTAATGAAATTTTAATTCATTTCTCGGCTTTGTAGTTTGACCCATTCACCCCGGCACCTTCTTCCACCGGACCAATGTAACAACAACAACAACAACAACAACAATAGATATATATTCGTTTACGGCCATTAGAGACCACGTTAGATAACATTTACATGTTTCTGGAAGCCTTCCTCACAGCCCAGAACTTTAGCATCCTTTCACCGGCAGCCTGTCTCCTTTCTTCCGTCCACCCACGGTTAAGTTTTGGTTCGTCATGGAATCCCTGCAGTCAACGGCTTCGATGGAGGAAAAGGATATTTCCCAACAGCTGAGAGAGCGGAAGAACTGGCTCTGCGGCTAACAACCGTAGTTCTAACCACGGACAGAGTAATCTGTCCCACCAAGCATTACCATGAGGTAACATTATGCATGATGGAAGCACTTTCAATAATAATAATTGTTACGGAGTTTTGGTGGACCGGCAGAGGTGAAAGAAGGTTCTGGGATGAATAGGTCTCAACAACGAAATTAAAATTAATTTAAAATTTAACAAAGGTTATATTTTCTTTTCGAGATCAAGAAATAACAAGTATAACAGGAACTCAGTTGTATATCAACAAGTTAAGAATGTACAATTACAGTTTATTAATAGATTTTGGGCTTCGAGCCCCCAGACACGCAATCCTTGAGCAATGAGCCCAACTTTAGTTATACACAAGGTTCAACAAAAGGGCAGAAAACCCCAATCATGCCAAGGAGCATTTGCTCCCAATTACCCAGTTAAGCCTGCTCGAGGCACACAGAAAACACAATTTAAGAAAAAGCAACCCGCTCTCAAAGTTCAAGCCAATTCAAGGGCCACACCAAACTCCACCTTCAAGCTGCCCTCCAGGCACACAAGAACAGGGGTAAAAATACCCAACCTACTGAGGCCTATTCACTAAAGAAACAGGATAATTACATGGCCCCAAAATACCAATACACTTTATAAAACCTCTTTGGCACTAGGCCGCTTATGCAAGGGCTAATCCCATACTACGGAGGTGACACGATAGGAAAACTTTATTACATTACAAAGAGAAGGGAAACTGTTATGAAAACGTAGTCACCTCAAAACACTATGAGTGGGAGCTCGAGAGGGTAAGGCACTCTCTATCCCAATTTGTAGTTAAAGAGATAGAATTTTATACAAAGTGTCTTTTACATTTTAAAGGAAAGTTACATGATAAAAGTTTCGAACCTGCCCCGAGGGTTAAACTGCTGAGCTAGCGAGCAAAAGAAGTTATTAAAAGGCCATTACCTGAAGGATGAACTGCTGCACGAAGAAGGAGGCGCTTCCCGCCCCCTGCTACATAATCACACTAGGAAAGATGTTACTGAAGTGGCGAGGAGACCAGAAAATCAGCAGTTTATATACCCTCGCGGAAAATTCGAGACGTTTCATGAATGATTACAACCCGCCCACAAAATTTTATTGGATAACAGCAAAAAACTAATACACCAGGCGAAGAAGAAACACCTTATTGGTGGAAAATTAATTACAGAAATTCCTGATTGGCTACATTCAAAACAGGCGGAAAGAAAGGATTATATTGCCAACTCTCAAACCACAGAACAAAATTTAGCAAAAACAAAACTTATGAATGTTAAATTTCTTCCGGACAGTTCATTCCTTTACACCAGAGAGCGTTATCAGTTTTGGTAGAGACATCTGTTAGAGAATGTTCAAAGTTCTTGCTATGGAGCAGACAAACGCGAATCGAAATTGACATAGTTCAGAACACTTCAAAATTTACAGTAGAGACATCTTCTGAGAAACTTTAGAATTAACATGATTGTTAAAGTTCAGGCTTCCTCCAGTAGGGGAGTTTCAACTGGCGCAATGTTTGAATTAGCGGCACGGAGGTGTACCACCCGGTACAATAATAATAATAATAATAATAATAATAATATAGGTTGAGTTTTGTTTTGGAGATATCAGTAATTGAATAATAGTGGCCTTGTTCTCTTCTATTCTTTAGGGATATGTCGTATGGATGTTAAAATTACTGTTAAAATTAGAGTGAAGTGATTTCATCAAGCGATAGGTATTAGGTTTATTATCACAGGATATTATTGAATATTTCTCAGGACGTGTGGTAATTCTCTACAATGTGATACTTGTGAGCAAACAGTTGTATAAAATAAAATACTCATCCATTCATTTCTACGAAGAATGTGGGTAATCTCTAATGAGCTATAAGGTGTATGTCTAAATTATTTATTTATGACGCTGTGGAAATATTTTACTTTATGCGTATGCAAGGAGCTCGGAATGAAGGCAGGAATTCAGAAGAGCTGCGACTTAGGAGAGGCACACCCAGTACTTTTCCATTACCAGCGGGCATTTTTAAGTTCAAATCGAACCGTAGGCTATGTATCCAGGCAGGCAGACCCCACTCTACTTCTCAAATTCAACCAATACGAGCTAGGAAAGAGGTAAAATTTGAAAATCGGGAACCCCAAGAAAACTAAATCAAGTTGACCAACTTCATCTTCGCAGAATTTGGGATCCTTTGAATTGAAGCAGAGATTACGCCACCAATATGAAATTCCACAGGTACGAATTAATGAGAAATTTGAAACAGGTACATAATTCACTTCTCAGTTATAATAATGATTACTTGAGCGCTTTTGATAATAGTACTCATTTGAACGTGAAGCCGTTGGAGTTTGAAAATCCGTTAGCAGGCCACTGTCTCTGTTAGCCGGGGATTCACCTCGAGCAACGGACAAACTGTAAGACTATTTAAACTCTCGTATGGGGAGAAGCTTTCTCATTCGCCAGAAGTATTTTCAGTGAGTTTCACGCGGTGCAAGTCGTTGTCCGCGAGAGGTGATATTTTAATTTGTGAATATAAAAGTCAGTTACACGCTATGTGCGCGTTCCAGAACTAATAATTTGCTTTGTGACTAGCAGTACTTTTAAGATATAGTTATCTCTATCTTGGGTTTTATCAAATACTTTGAAACACCATGTGCGGTCTGGTACCGTTCAGATTCCATATATTCATTAATCTGGGGACAATAGCTCGAGACCTGCGAGTGAGAGAGATGTACAATTGACGCTTTAATTCTTATATCCAGTCGGTACGTGCTCGCGAGTCACGGATATTGCGTGTGCGTTCCGTATGTTTGAACCGCAAAGAAGGACTAATATTGATGGGGTACACGCCTTAATCTAATGACGCACAAGTTGGGACTAATGCTTGCGCGTAGGCTAAGCCAATTACAGCCTATCATTAGGATCACGCAAAGCGGTGAAGAGGAGACCTTAATCCACAGAATCCTTGCAGACTTTTCCAGGAACGAGAAGAAGACAACGATGGCTCTACGAGGAATAGAAACCAGGACCAGTGAACCTTGGCTGACCGCTATCATGATGTGACACAGGGGACGTGAATGGCGTGAAGCTGCAATGTTAAGTGCTAATGTCCATATAAGCAGGTACTACTAGAGTAGGGTTAATTTGAGTATTTCAATTATTAAATGTGAGCCAATGTTAAATTGTTTTTTGTTTAATTCTTATTTCACATTAAATTTGTTCAGGGCTGGTGTGCATGTTTTTAGCCCATTTGGAGTGTACATATTTAGCTAGATGGGAGAAAGGGTAATGATAGGATAATGGCAGATGGTTTTCTTTGCTTGATTAGTGTATTCTATTTTTTCTTTTATGTCATTTATCATAGAGATATTTCGGGTAGAGTTCCTTAAAATATCAAACAGGCTATACGCCCGCTGCGTTGGATTGTGTTCTGATAATTAGTAACGTGGATTAATAAGGTTGTTCTATGCGTGTGGCATGGATGCGTGCAGTGACAATATCTCCACCGCTGGGTCAGAATAGGATCATTTATATTGGGAAGAAAGAAAGTTCGGGAACATCATGGGACTGAACCAAGGATATGCAAACTGAATGGCTTGAAATGCCAGGGGGATGTTTCTGGAGCCGAAATGCCGTATTATTGCTGGTAGCTATATTTGTATAGGCGATAATTAGCCAGCTGATGAGTTTCTTAAGAAAGTGACAGCTGAGCAAAGATGTGTGAAAGAATTTGTTTCCTCGTTCACGAGACGTATTGTTGGCGGAAGGTCTGACCAATTGTGTAATCTCCCCAGCCAAGTGCTAGTTCCCCTCCTGTCAAGTAAAAGTGGATTTATGAAGTCCCGTTATGTGTTTCCAGATCTATGCACTTTCTTGACTGTTAGATAATGTTTCGCGTTCCAAACAGCTGATCGACCTAACCACGTGGAGCAAGAGATGTTCAACTGTGTGTGTTTTAAGCGCAAGCCTACGAAGCGTGGGGTTCTATTCCCGATAAATCCATTATATTGATGCTTGTCTGTACATGTTTTATCCATAGGTTTGTTCTATTTGTGTGAGTGCACCTGTTTGTTTTATGTGTCTTGTGTTGAAAAAATTTGGGATATATAGCCCCATAGCCAATTTACTGGGAAGCCAGTTCTGTTTGGTCTAATTTGTATATGAGTGTGGACTCATACAGTAGAATCAGTGCTTTATTTTGGAGGTAATATTAAGGAATCACCCTGCACCAATGTGTTCTATTATTTGTATCTGAATATGTCGGAGTGAAAATATAGATAGTCAGTTATTTTGTACGAGTTTATTACTATTTCCGGAACACCATAAAGACAATCAGGATCGATGCTCTAGGGCAAAAGGACTTGGGAGCTTAGCTGGCGCTCCTAAACAAGAAATTCGTAACACGGTCCAAATCTCCATGTAAATAGATATAGTAACCTTATTTAACGATTCGTTGGCTGCTTTTTCCTGCCTTTGACTTTTATGTATTTGTTTATCATGTGCGAGTCACAGATTTACGACCTATTTTGGATTCGAAATTGCTAATTTTATCTTCAATTTCATTTTAGTATGAACCGTATTCATGTTTTGGACCTCCATTCTACTCATTTACATATATTTCTCATTTCAAAATATTCCTCCATATTTCGGTCCATATACTAATTAATATAAGTTTATTTAGAGATTTTCTTACGCGTTCTATTCCGCCCCCCTGAGTTACTCTGATTTAAGGACAGGATATGGTGCAGTACGTTCGTAAGAAAGACGTTGTTCATGTGTGAAAAGTTACTGAGATGTATTTTGGAGATAATACATGTAAAGGTTTAAGCTCAATCATAAAAGGGAACATATCTAATTGAAGTCTCAGCTCATTTATACGAAAGAAATGCCTTTTCATGGTTAAGCTCACATGCTTTAGATCTAAACCCAATGGACACGCATGTTTATAACATTATTAGCTTAATTTCATCACTGTTCTTGAAAAAACGTGTGAATACGAGAGTTGAATGGAAACAGATCTTACCTTAGATCGGTCGTAAGAAGATGGCTATTTTAAGCATTTGTAAATTGATAAACCAATGATTCGTAACAGTAAAATAAAGGAGCTAATAGGTCTAATTAATCAGCATTGTTATTATTATTATTTCGATGTACTTCTAATTATTTGAATTATCTCTTGTCCAATATTCCCGTTTCGGCTACTATTTTACATTAAATTATCGGGACAGGTTAGTGTCATAAAATGGCGGCGGCCGCACGCTACCGACTCCAAAATCATGCTGTTCATTCCCAGTCTGAATCTATATGTCTGTGGTATTTCCATAATAGCCGTCTGCGACCAACCAAAGAGTAACCGTGCTTCCTGTGCCTGAATCACGGATACAAGTTACAGATATTTTTGTGTCACAGTTACGCCGGTCACAGTTATTATAGCCTTGCCAGAGGCCGTGCTTCTTCCAGTTACTAACTTTTGCCGCTAGGGTCAGAGAACTGTTGTTTCGTTCACGCCGTTTCAGTGCAGGTGTATTTAATTATTTCCTAATTGATTGCGGAATAACAGAAATTATCCTTATTATTATTATTATTATTATTATTATTATTATTATTATTATTATTATTATTATTATTATTATTATTATTATTATTATTATTATTATTGCACCAGGGGTACAACTTCTCCGGTTATTTAAACTGTGCACCTTCTTTACCATGGCCAATTCTGTCTGTGATTGAGAACTTTTAAGACTTTCTAAAACGTCCTTCTCGGATGGTTAGATGGATCTGGCGTCTATTCTCTAGCGATCTCTGATGAGCTAAGCCCCAGACTATCACCAGTGAAATTTAATTTGTTATAGTTGGTAAATATCTTTACTAATTATTGTTTTTCTATCCCGAAGTTGTCAACACTTCATCTGGTTCCTCCTCTAATTTAATTGCCAATCACATGCCCGTAACTAAGTTCTCTATCAATCAGAACTCAGTGGAGTGTATGGAAATTCAGACATCAGTGTTTTTAATTCTAACATAGTCTAGAACTTTCCCCTGCGGATCTATATAAGGAGAGCTCTTTACGGCCGTGTTGTCCGACTTGCTCCGGTGATTGAGAGTGTGCCTTGACGGAGGCGGAGGTTAGAGAGGGTAGGAGACAGAGGGCAGCCGGCTTGAAGAAACTCTAGCGCTGACAGACAATGGAAGAATTCACCTACATATTGCATTGAGCCAGAGTATGTCTTTAGGGAAAGATTTCAGCGCTGTTCCATAAAATACAAGATGCAATATTTTCATTTTTCGCTGACATGTAGGACCTTCTGCGCAGTCCTCGGACTGAATTTATATTCCCTACTTGTAAAATACTTAACGTAATGGAGCACGAGTGGTGACCATAGGAACTCTCCCCTTCTACTTTCGAGCTGGGTGACTACAATTTTTCAACCTCTAAATATTGGAAATTTTCCTCATCCTTTAAACTTCCCCTTAGTCGCACTTTTTAGCGTGGGATTATCCCCTATATCTTTCGACCCTAAGCCCACTTAGTTCCTTGTTTTCCCCGAATGTTCTTTTAGGAAGTGCTAGTGTTTCACCTTCTTTCCTTTTATTTTTGGCCTCATTTTGTTGTATACTTTTTCTTTTCTTCCTTAAAACCAAGTGGGATGTGCAACATGTCCCTGCATATTCATTGCGGTTTTGTGCGTAACCATATCTATATTTAGTTCCGCTGTGGAACAGTTTAACAAAATATGTTTGTGAAATTTTGATGACTAGTTACTAGTGTTATTGAGAATGTAACAAGCGACATACCGCTTTTTTGAAGCTAGCCCCTAGGTATATGAGGCTTGTTAGGAGCAATTACGCTCTTTCATATGTTGGTAAATGAATAGGAGCTTCTCCCAATTGATCTTGTAGCTGATTTAGGACCTAAAAGTCCAATGTATTGTTGAAGCTGACGAGCTCGTTGTTAAATGTGAATATTCTCATGTAATTTTTGGATTACAATCAATCAATCAATCAATCAATCAATCAATCAATCAATCAATCAATCAATCAATCAATCAATCAATCAATCAATTGATCAATCAATCAATCAATCAATCAATCAATCAATCAATCAATTGATCAATCAATCAATCGATACTGATCTGCATTTAGGGCTGTCGCCCAGGTGGCAGATTCCCTATCTGTAGTTTTCCTAACCTTTTCTGAAATTATTTCAAAGAAGTTGGAAATTTATTCAACATCTCCCTTGGTAAGTTATTCTAGTCCCTAACTCCCTTTCCTATAAATGAATACTTGCCCCAATTTTTCCTCTTGAATTCCAACTTTATCTTCATATTGTGACCTTTCCTACTTTTAAAGACGTCACTCAAACTTAATCATCTACTAATATCACTCAACGCCATCTCTTCGCTGACAACCGGAACATACCACTTAGCTGAACAGCTCGTCTCCTTTCTTCCAAGTCTTCCCAGCCCAAACTTGGCAACGTTCTTGTAACGCTAATCTTTTGTCGGATATCACAGAGAACAAATCGAGCTGCATTTCTTTGGTTTTTCCGGTTCTTGAATCAAGTAATCCTTGTGAGGGTCCCATATACCGGAACAATACTGTCGTTGGGGTCTTACCTTAGACTTATATTCGTTCTCATTTACATCCTTACTAAAACCCCTAAACATCATCATAACCATGTGAAGAGATCTCTATCCTTCAATTACAATCCCATTCATGTGATTACCCCAAAGAATATCTTTCCTTATATTAACACCCAGATACTCACAATGATCCCCAAAAGGAACTTTTACCCCATGAACGCAGTAATTAAAACTGAGAGGACTTTTCCTATTTGTGAAAATCCCAACCTGACTTTTAATCCCGTTTATCATCATACCATTGCCTGCTGTCCATCTCTCAACATTATCGAGGTCATGTTGCAGTTGCTCACAATCTTGTAACTTATTTGTTACTCTATACAGAACAACACCATCCGCAAAAAGCCTTACATCTGATTCCACTCCTTCACTCATATCATTTATATACATATTGCATCCATAATGCAATTGCCCCAGCTATGATTTTATTAAATTTATTAATTTCACACAGGGACTATAGCCTAAAAATCTGTAGAATGTCGCGTTTTGTCTTTGTTACAGCCCAGACACTCTTGGCGTCATATCATATCCTTAATATTTGTGTTAAGGCACGTACAGGCAACATCAAGAGGTCATAATTTGCACTAGCGGCCCACCTGGAAGATTTTGCGTGCTACTTTCGCGTAAGAAAAGGAAGTGTGTCGAACAAAGAAGGGCCACTCCTTAAATGTTAGAGAACTGTGTGGGAGGTGGACAGAACGATACCTGTCACCCCTCACCAACTTGGAATAACCCTGTTAAGCAAGACATTTTAACTGCTTAAGGCAAAACTCAGCCAATCAGAAAATTGCACTAGGTAACCGCCCATTTGAAGCAATACTGAAAATCAGTCAATATCGTGATCTTAGACAGTGTTAATGAAGATTAAGTGTGCTCATATCTTCAACATATAATTTCCTGATACTTTTGTTCATGTATTAGTGTCAAATTATTTAAATATGAGTCTACGTCTTATATCCAAAAGAAGAGGGCTCATCCGAAAGTGAAGGCGCGAAAACCGACGTACAGTGTGTGACGCTGTTGACACCTAATACAACCCTGTGATCGTTTTACAGGATCATCATCATAGGGTGAATTGCATTAATTAATGGAATTAATCAGGGCAAACCAGTGATACATTCAGTGACTGATATTCAAAAAGGAAGATCCCAGGGTGTACTTGGTATTCTTCCACTACCCCTACTCTGGATTTTGTGAGGGCGTGGCATGAAAAATTCCAAAAGTAGAATCCAGAACCGCCAAGTCTTCAGTGCACCATTTTCAGTCTACAGCATTCAGTCTTCGCTCAGTTCCCAGTGAACTTTCGGTGTACGTTCCGTAAGCGTTGTATTTTATTGAAATCGATCATTTTACTGAATGCCAGTGTAATTGTGCTCAGGTATGATTTATCTGAAGCGCGGTCGCGGTACGCGATTTATAAGTAAGAGCAATTTACTGAAAGGAGAGGTGAGTGTTAATTGTAACACAGACTAGTATAAACTTTGTCATGAACAGCGTAAACTTTCCTGCAAATCCGTAGGCAAGATACATTATTCGGCCTTATATTCAGCAGTCTGAAGTGATGTTTAGACCGGTTTGTGAATTGAATATTTTATTAATAGCATGAGAAACTGTCACTTGACCGCGAGATGTAAATATATTTCTCCATAGACTATTATCCTATCCCATGAACTGTGGCATATTTCACAATTATAGACTGTGTGTAGTTACGCATATCTAGTTCCATTTCTTGCCATTTACGAAGTGATAATACTAATAATAATTTCGACCGCAGTTACAGGCTATGTATGTCCAATGTCATCTGCAGTAAAGACAATGCAACGGCAGAACTTGTCGGGATGGAATTTAGAATCCCGTAGCAGGTATAAATATTCCCGGAAGCCAGGTAACGAAGACAAACATTTCAGCTCTGCGACTGGTTTACAAGCACCGCGGCGATCTTACTACTGTAATTACCAGCACCCGTAGAAGGAACACACCGATAGTGGAGTCAGGTCACTTCATTATGCAAACGACGATCCACAATCATATAATATTAAGTGTAAATTGTATTAGTTTATAAGTTAGATAGAAGATATCAAGAACTCAAGATTGTAAAATGCGGGTGACAAATGTGTTAATATGTGTGTAATTCTCGTGTGCATCATATGTAATATCATCATGGAGTACTAATTTGAATGGCGGGATCCTAGAGATGCAGTTGCAGCCATCATACACAAGGTAATAAGATGTAAAATTTACTATGTAAATTAATGTAGGCTATAGATTAACGCGTTGTCCGGTATGGTCATTACATAATGTTTTGTAAGTAGAAGTTCACGTACTGAAGACTTAAGAATAAAATTAACGGTGATGCGACAATCTTATAATAATAATCTCGTGAATACTAGAGATTAAAACACTTAGGTTATCGATCGGATTCTGATTGTGGTAAACTCGATTTGATAATAATAATTATAATATTTATTTGTTACTGTATCATTATAAATTTTAATATAAAACTTTTTGCACAGGGGGATACTTTTTAAGACCTTATTTGAATGTTAAAGCGTCATATTTAATCTTGTTCAGTGGTGAGGTAACATCCTATTGTTGATAATAATAATAATAATAATAATAATAATAATAATAATAATAATAATAATAATAATAATAATAAATTTAGGATGTAAACGTCGTGTAATTTCATTTCAGTCTTGTCTAATCCAGATTATAAACAGGTATTTACGCGTAATAATAATAATATTAATAATGGTCATTCGAATATTTGAAATGCAATGCCGAGTTCAAATTATTGAAATAGTAATAATGATAATTATAATAATAATGATAACAACATCATTTTTCTTAATTTTCCAATGTGTATGTACACGAAAAGGGTGAGTGTTGATTGTTAATTAGACGGAGCAATGCATTTGCAAAATTTATAATAATAATAATAATAATAATAATAATAATAATAATAATAATAATAATAATAATAATAAGTAAAGTAATACATTACAGGTAGATTTTTGTTGTAGATTAAAACACGTCATTGTGAAAGCAATCATATGTCCAGATGTAATAGTTATAATGCAGGTTTATTTATCAGGCATTGTGAACTTGTGAAATATTATGATAGAAGACAGACAGGTCCAAAGTGTACGCTGGTGAAGCTTATATGAATATTAAGAGCATTATTATCCCTGAAATATGTGAAATGGATCCTGTCATTGAAGTGAAGGACAGATATTTGTGAATTCAGTGAATAATGTTAATGACTCTAATGATAAGAGCGATCCTACGATGACATACGAGAATAATAATAAATATTGGATGCGCAATCGACGTACATTGATGAAGAGGGATCATGTGAATATAAAGGACCCATGTAAGGATTATTCAATTAACGAGAGGACAATTCACATAACATAACCTTATTTTATGTGACGTTACGATATCTGAGGACTCATTGTGAAATAGTTATGCTTCGCAAATTTCAAAGCGATTGCCGACAATGACATGTAAACGTGATGTATAATTTCAACACTAAATATTATAATTGTTGTGAATCTGTGTCTATTAAAATTTATACTTAGGCCTACGTGTGATTGATCAGGGGAACTGAAATTAAAATTATTATTTCATTAATTAATATCGATAAACACGTATTATCACTGAACGGATATGCTTGCGTGTAATAATCGGAGAACATTCTAAGGAGGTTGAATATCAATTATTTGCGAAGAAATTTGCGTCGCTTTAAATCTTAAAATTTAAATCTTAAATTTCATGCTACTTTAAATTAATTTGGAAGGTCGTGAACTTCATGTTCTGTAAATAGTAGAATGTAGCTGATTTGTTTTATTTTGTATCACTTACCCAATTTGTGGATTTCTACATTGCTAGTAGAATCATAATTTCTGTAAATATTCATTTGTTTATAGTTCCAGTTGTTAAGCGGTATGATTAGGTTCAATGGACAACACGTTGGTCTTGGTCAACAAGATGACTGTAATATCTTAATACCTTTGCTCGACAACGCAATATTACAGGTCAGGTCAACAAATAATGTATTCTTGTGTTAAAATTGGTAAACGCCGCAAATTCGTTTCACAATGTAAGAATTAGATGGGTATGTGTATGATATATAAAGAAAAGTAAACAAGTCTGTGTGTTTACATAATCAACGGCAGGTGCTTGAAGTCTCATTTAGAAAGAAGGCTCAGTTGACCACTGACCTGTTATGTCTAAGCTCCTTTGTATTTGATTTACGATTGGTCCGATAACCTCACAGTGCAAGAATATGTGATGTGGTCATGGCAGCTAGTCTATCTTCTATAACTTACTTTATATAAACTTTTAAAGCAGCCATTGACTGATGACTTCCATTTATTGAATAATTACATACGACAGTGTAAATCTACGTGGTAGTGAAAGAGTGTCAAATTGACAATCACCGGGCGAGTTGGCCGTGCGCGTAGAGGCGCGCGGCTGTGAGCTTGCATCCGGGAGATAGTAGGTTCGAATCCCACTATCGGCAGCCCTGAAAATGGTTTTCCGTGGTTTACCATTTTCACACCAGGCAAATGCTGGGGCTGTACCTTAATTAAGGCCACGGCCGCTTCCTTCCAACTCCTAGGCCTTTCCTATCCCATCGTCGCCATAAGACCTATCTGTGTCGGTGCGACGTAAAGCCCCTAGCAAAAAAATTGACAATCTGCGTGTGTATAGAAGAAATTTTAGGTTACATATTTATGTGAATCATACATTATAATGTTTTAGGACAGTGAATTCGTTATAGTGTTATTTTAACAACAATTCAGTTATTGTAAATTCCTACTCCATCTAGCACATTATGGTGTAATATGAGACTGCGTTCAGCTAGATCTACGTTCTGTTTTGAAATACAGAGATGACATTTTAGTTGTTTGTTTTGACATTTACATATGATGTAACTGAATTATTTTATAACCTCAGATAATTATAATGACACTATTATATTACAAGAATTTTTATTAATCAAGTAACTTAACTTACTTCTTAATTAACATCATTTTTATACAAATTTATTTAACTTTATTTTCTTTTGTTTGTTTTGAGTAATAAAATTTATTTCGTTCAATTTGAATAATTCTGGGGATTTACAGTTATTTAGTAGCTAGCTTGACCCGTAGTTTAGTTTGGGACACCCCTATTCATCAACTCTGCCCGAGGAATCGACGGACGGCCCACGCTTGAGAAGAGAGTCAACGTTATGGTAAATTATTGGTGAATTATGTTTCTTTTCCAGATAGCCGTGGCAGATATTGGAAGGAGCTCATAATCACACATGCTCTGGTCAGATGGGCATATAGGGGATGCCCAGAAGGGTACAATATATATATTGTGCCATTTCACCGTTAGCAGTGAATAGTGTGGAACAAAAATGGACTCTATCCCGCGGGAACAATAAAAATAAGACGCAAATCTAACCGTAAATATCGAGAAGATCATACTTTTATCAGGTAAAAGCCGAGAAATAACATATAGAAGGCGGTGGAAAAGAATGAAAGAATATTCTTACAATTTATTATTATTATTATTATTAAAAAATTCATTCGAGAAGGAACCAATGCAAGCAGATCGCTACGATATATTTTAATTCAGAAAGGAGACAACATTCATAAAAGAAAGTTTTAATTGAGAAAAATAGAAACATACAACAGGGAAATTGTGCGACACAACGAAAATATCGCATACTTGCAAATTAATAAATTGAAATAGAACGACTTGTCGGAATCGTTACGTAACCAGCTACGTCACGAGATACCAAGCGAAAGAAATGCGCATCATTATAACTTGCTCGCAAGAAGAGAAGAAATACTACAGCAGTTCAGAAACAACTATAGGAAATTAAATCACTTAAAGCACAAAGAATAGTTATGTTTTAAAATATTGCGTACATAGCAGCAGTAAGTATTTTATTTTTTACCGCTAGAGCGCGTAAACATAACCTGCCCATTATGCACATATCGACTATCGTACTAAACTTCTTCTGCCAGAGCGTGCGGCAATCGCATGTGTGTGCTGCTATCTTAGCATAACCTATGTACACGAACTTAACGACGCAGGCGCGAAATTAAATATCTATGTGCTTTTTGACGAGTTCTAATCACGTGACCGTGACGTCACGACCACGTGCTCTTGTTTGTAAACAAAGCCACGTGCTTTTTTGACAGCTGTCATCTTGACGGACCCTAACATCAGTATTAATGACAATAGAGCATCGCTAACCTCACTGCTGCTATCTTCACGACGTTAAACAACATTGCTGCCACCTTATGCACGTCGTAGCGCTTAAGTTAAAATCCACGTGCTTTTTAACACCTGTCAGCGGCCATCTTTAACCACGTGGGATTTTAAACAGCAGAACATCACAAACTTCAGTGCTGGAATCATGACGGGGCTAAACCTCACTGTTGCCACCTTAGGCATGTGGTGGCTGTCAGTTTAATATCCACGCGCTTTTTAACAAAACGCTGTTACTATGGAGGTAGTAGGGTCGTAACCTTAGTTAAGGTATATCCCAGCGTTTGCTTCGAAAACCGAGTGTAGGAGCGCGTACCTTAAACAGCTGTAAAGATAGCAGCTTCTTCCTCCTCCTCTATATTAAACACAGTTTTACAGATAGATAGGCAGTTGTTATTTGCCGGTCTTGTTATTTTCGGCTTGCAGTCTAAAACTATACATCATATCTACCTGTAAAACATCTATTATGTTTATGTGTGATCTATGTAGTGTGAGTTTTTTAAAACTTGACAATCTTGAACGTCATAAAGCTGTAAAGCATAACTTAGAAATATATGGTTGCAAACAATGTACTACTATATTCGACAGACGTGAAAATCTCACACGACATGTAAATTCTAAACACGTTATTTTGTTTAATTAATTTAGCAGTAGAACGCATAGAAACATTAAATAAATGTCGAAAGCGCGATATAAAGAAGCGTGATCGAAACGATATAACATCGTCACAGCTTACTACAACTTCTGTTACTAACCTCACACCACCAGATAAAGAGAAGATGCATAAGGAAGAAAAAGAACACAACGTTTCTTTTCCATCACAGCTTTTTCATTCTACTTTATTTTCTAACCCAGCAACATGTTCTGTAGCTGTGCAAACATCTCAAGAAGAGAATCAAGATGCATTAGTAGAAGAAAAAGAAGAAGATTTAACCGCTTCTTTTCAATTAAACCGTGTTAAGTCTTTATCTGCTGATAACATTGCAGAAGCACATACCGCGTCAAAACAAGTTCTTCCCTTTTCTACACATCAACTGTCTACACTTATTAGCAAAACTCTGTTACTCTATGTACATGTAAGATACTGCAAAGACGTTGACTTACTCGTTAAACGATTACAACTTTTAAGAGCTTATCAAGATGCTGGATGCACAGTGTATGTATGAGAGATTCTAGAAATAGAAGACGAATTACGCCGTAAGCGTATTATTGTGTAACAAAATCCCTTCCCGACACTAATTTTTAAAATGTATCGGCTGTTAAGATAACAGCTTCCTCCTCCCCCTCGCAGTGAATAAGGTTAGCTCAATCCCTCCTCCTACGGAATAGTCCTTTATCACCAACATTAGTGTGTGCTTCGACATCGTACGCTATGGAACAGAAAGAATAGAACAAACAAAACTGTCAATGTGCATGCTGTTCGCATCTTATTTATCTCACACGAGTAACTAAGGCTATTAAGATGTTCTATAAACATGGAACCTTATCTCAGATGCCGAAACATCTGGTTCAATGTTTACCACCGGATTTTTATCTACGTACGCTGCTCCTTTTGTTAATAATTTTTGAGACATCCTTCCTCTCCATAGTAAGATGTCAATCGATGTAGCTTTATGCGGAACCTGTCAACGTCATTACAAGCATCGAGGACAAAATGCTGATGATGATTGGGATAGACCAAATCCGAAGACTGAACACTGTACACAGTGTATGGATGAACTTTTTTTAGTGCATGATGATTCAGACAAAGGACAAACCACATGAATAACAACAATGTAAGAACTGCATTATCTTCTTTGTAAATCATAACATACTTAGTATAATATATTTCTAAATGTTTTGTCTAATTTGAATGTTGCAGGAGGCAAAACAATTTCGGAAGCATGCTACCTGTTCGCAGAAAGCTGTTAAGAAGCATAGCAAACTTGTGAGCGGCATACTGTTGTAGTACATTGTAAATAAATACTTTATTGCATTCCTTACACCTACTCTAAAGGCTTGAGAAAACGATTGAGTCTAAACGTGCACAACTATGATGACGTCATCGCTGCAGGTTAAAAAGCACGTGCTCACTCTAGTCTTCGCGTCGTTATAATGCATGTTTAAACTTGTTTGATAGAGACATAAAGCTATGTCTTGACAGAGAAAGAGAAGGAGAGGCGGAGGCTATAACAGCCTATGTACAGCCAATATCTTGTGCAGTAGCCTCTAAGCTAGCTTTCTTCATAACAACCTGTGTACAGCTGCCGTCTTGTGCTGTAGGCCCCTCAGCCAGCTTTCTCCAAAAGAGCAGCCGCCATCTTGCGCAATCGCTCTTAAGCAGTCTCATAAGAGTAGCCACCATCTTGCGCAGTAGCCTCTAAGCTGGCTTTCTCCATAAGAGTCTGTGTATAGCTGCCATCTTGTGCAAGCGTCCCTAGGTCGTCTCATAAGAGCCTATGTATAACACCCATATTGCGCAAGCGCCCATAACCGTCATCATTCTCCTTAAGAAGCCGTGTATAGCCACCATCTTGCGCAAGCGCCCATAGTGGTCTCATAAGTCGCCATCTTGTGCAATTAGATATCCGCTATCTTGCGAAAGCGTACCTAGGGAGTCTCATAAGAGCCTATGAATAGCGGCCATCTTGCGCAATCGTCCATATCCGTCTCATAAGAGCCCATGTATAGCCGCCACCTTGTGCAAGTATATAGCTGCCAACTTACGCAAGCGCCCCTAGGGGTCTCATAAGAGCCCATGTATAGCCGTTATCTTGCGCAAGCGCCCCTAGGACGTCTCATAAGAGCAGCAGCCATCTTGCGTAAGCGCCCCTAAGTCCGTCTCATAATTGCCCATGTATAGCCGCCATCATGTGCAATTGGCGTCGGGAAGGGCAACTAGCCGTAAAACTAAGGATACCTCCCTTCAGAATGGCGGATGTGAGGTTAGGTTTATTCTCTTAGGCGACGGGAAGGGTAACTATCCGTCAAAGTGAGGTTACGCCCCTCAAGATGGCGACTGTGAAGTTAGGCTCGCTCTCTTATGCAATATCCACAAATCGGCCTAGCCCTACTACTATACTAGGGGTCAATGACCTCGGGGTCAGAACCCGTCTAGGGACACTACTAGGGGTCAATGACCTGGGGTGCGGACTCAGCAAAGAAAATGCTGACGAAGTGGTTTAGAATCGGCCTAGCTCCCCTACTAGTTTTAAACCTCTCCGCAGTTGCCATATAGAGGTGTTGATGGTGATTCGTTGATATGGTGGAGACGTAAACCCTTCACGCTATTCAACATGTCTAGGCTATGTGCTGGCAGCAGGAACTTGCTCACTTCATACACGACCCCGCGGACAAATGGGACAAGGATTGGATATGCACATACTTAAAACACTTTAACCGAGCTACAGCTATGGAGCCAAGCTCCGCATTGAGGAGACGAGTAGAATCGATTCCCAACGTTGGCCGTCCTGAGAATGGTTTTCCGTGCTTTCACATTTTCTATTCCAGGACAGTTGCTATTCATAGGCCACCTTCCACCTCCTTACCCTCACCCTATTTCATTCACGATCATTCATTTCATCTTCATCTCAGCTCATCCCTTAACCCGGGACTAATGGTTACACTTAGAAGTCTATTCTCCAGGATTTGGAACTAAGCGGAGTCCAGACGTTCTCATGCCAAAACATTCCCTATTTAAAAAAGAGAAGATGATTTCAACAATGAATACTCCCTCCTACCAAAGGATAGGAATGGTAGGAGGGGGAGTATTCATTCTGATGAAGGAAGAATTTGTAAGCTACAAAAACGTTAAAGATGACACACATGAAATTCTAGGTTTAGACGCTGATTTAGAATTACTTGATAAGATAATCAGCTAAGAATGTTGAAAGGAATATGATTGTAGCGGTAGATCTGAATTGAACAAATGTCAATTGGGAGGGTAATGCGAACGACAGGAAGCATGAACAACAAATGGCAAATAAATTAATAAGGGAAGGACAGCTGATTCGGAAAGTGATGGAACCAACTGGAGGGAAGAATATTCTGGATGTGGTGTTGGTAAAACCATATAGAGAAACCGAAGTAATATATGGTATTAGTAATCGTGAAGCTGTTTTTGTCGTAGTCAAAAATAAATGTGATTGAAGGGAAGGTCTTGAAAATAGGACTATTAGGCAGTACCATATATCTGATAAAGCAGACATGAGGGAGTTTAAAAAAGTAACCATGGAAAATGGTAAATAAAAGTGTAAAGGAATGGGTTTTAAAGCAATTGTTGCGGAATGTGAAAACAGGTTTGTACCTTTAAATGTGGCAAGGAATGGTAAAGACCCATCTAATTATAATAGAGAAATAAAGAGACTAAGAAGTAGGTGCAGATTGGAAAGCAACAGAGTTAGAAACGGCTGTGGATGTAAGGGGAATTTGAAGGAACTTTCCAGGAAATTGAATCTAGGAAAGAAGTCAGGTAAGGATAACATGATGACATGCATAATTGGCGGTCATACAAATTTTAGTGAAAATTAAAGAGTATGCATAGGTAGTTTAAGGCAGAAACAAGTTCCAAGAAGGACATTTCAGGTATCATTAATGGACAAGGGGTGTGTGAGGATCTTCAAAAGCAGAAGTATTCAGTCAGCAGTATGTTGGAGGGGCCGATGATCTTAGATGTTAGGGCCCTTTAAACAACAAGCATCATCATCATCAAAGATTGGTGGTTACAAAGGTAATGTCCAGATAGAGAATGTGACTAATGCTGAAGAAGTATTAAAATTTGCATGTGATAACAATGCCATATACAACAAGATACAACATCTGAAATCTAGAAAAGTGGCTGGAATTGATAAGATTTCTGGGGATATACTAAAGACAATGGGTTGGGATACAGTACCATTTCTGAAGTACTTATTCGATTATTGTTTGCATGAAGACGCTATACCAAATGAATGGGGAGTTGCTTTATTAGCCCCTGTGTATAAAGGAAAGGGTGATACACATAAAGATAAAAATTACAGTCAAGTAAGTTTGACATTCGTTGCATGAAAGTTTTGGGAAGGCATTTTTTCTGATTATGTTAGACATGTTTGCGAACTTAATAACTGGTTCGATAGAAGGCGGTTCGGATTTAGAAAAGGTTATTCCACTGAAACTCAACTTGTAGGATTCCAACAAGTTATAGTAGTTGTCTTGGATTCAGGAGGTCAAATGGAGTGTATCACAATTGACTTGTCTAATGCATTTGATATGATGAATCGTGGGAGACTACTGGCAAAAATGAGTGCAATTGGACCAGACAAAAGAGTGACTGAATGGGTTGGCATATTTCTAGAAAATAGATCTCAGAGAATTAGATTAGGCGAAGATTTATCTGACCCTGTAATAATTAAGAGCAGAATTCGTTAAGGCAGTATTGTTGGACGTTAATTATTTTCTTGTACACTCATAGCCATAAAAACCAGAACACCTTGAAAACCTAGTGATAGGAAGTTCATATTCACAGGACCTGTGCACCAATATGTTCTGAAGGAATGATTAGCATTTGAACCATGTCCGCCCTCAGGTTCAAGGTCCACAAAGATATCTCGGCGCACCACCACTGACTGGTTAAATGTGCCTGTGGCTCTCGTTGTCGCTACAAACCGAAGGTAATGGATCAGTGTGACTTGAGCAGATGTGCAGTATGCCTCGCAGACGTATACGAGAACCGTACCGTCAAATGAGTGAGATTGAAAGAGGGTGCATTATTGCCATGAGAGAACATGATGCATCCATCCAAGAAATTGTTGCTCACGAAGGACGAAGTGTGTCGGCAGTGCAACGGGTGTGTACAGAATGGTTCACAGAAGGCCGTAGAACACGACGAGATGGGTCCGGTCACACCAAGCCGACCTCTTCCCGAGAAGATCGACACCTCATCCGAATGGCATTGCAGGAAAAATCCACGTCCTCCTGGGCTCTGGCGCCACAGTGGAACACTGTAACACATGGTACTCTATCAGGAGTGAGAGTCCGTCGCCGTTAATTACTGTCTGGGATACCGGCGCATCGTCCGCTTCTCCGCCTACCTTTTGACTAATGTGCCTAATCCTGGTAGACTGCAATGGTGCATGGAACGACGTCACTGGGGATAGGAATGGCAGAAGATAGTGTATTCAGACGAATCCAGGTTCTGTTTGTTTGAAGTTGACAGCCGCATTTTGGTTCGCCGCAGACAGGGGAAGAGGCATCACTTTGACTGCATTCGCACAAGACATAACAGCGCCAAGTTGAGGCCTCGTGCTATGGGGTGCTATTGGGTAAAATCACAAATCACAGTTGGTGAGTGTGCAGGACACTGTTACCAGTTTGACTTACGTGAAAGACATCCTGAAACCCGTAGCCATACCCTTTCTGCACGACACCTTAGACGCCATATTTCAGCAGGACAATGCGCGACCACGTGTTGCATCACGAACACGTGCCTTCTTGTTGTCACAGGATGTCAGACTGTTGTCCGATCACAGGATTTGTCGCCAATCTAAAATGTGTGGGATATGGTGAAACGACGGGTGCGGCCCTGTGACCCAGTGCCAACCAACAAGGACGAACTATGGAGCCAGGTGTATGTAGCATGGAATGCATTCGCGCCTTATACGCGTCAATGTCGTCACGCATGGAACAAGTTATCAGTGCTCATGGAGGACTAGGCAACAGGACACATGTTGAACCTAGGTGAATGTAATGCTAATAGTTTCTGAAGAACATACTAATGAACATATCCTGTGAATATGAACTTCCTGTTTCCAGTCTTTCAAGGTGTTATGTTTTCTATAAACATGGGTGTATACACTGACTGACAGTGACAATGCAACACCCAGGAGGAGTGGTTCGAAAGGGATGAAAGTTGGGGAAAAAACAGAGACGGCACGGATGAATAATTGATGTTTATTTCAAACCGATATGCAGGTTACACAATGCGCACGGCATCGATTCAGTAGGATGTAGGACCACCGCGAGCGGCGATGCACGCAGAAACACGTCGAGGTACAGAGTCAATAAGAGTGCGGATGATGTCCTGAGGGATGGTTCTCCATTCTCTGTCAACCATTTGCCACAGTTGGTCGTCCGTACGAGGCTGGGGCAGAGTTTCAAACGGCGTCCAATGAGATCCCACACGTGTTCGATTGGTTACAGATCCGGAGAGTACGCTGGCCACGGAAGCATCTGTACACCTCGTAGAGTCTGTTGGGAGATGCGAGCAGTGTGTGGGCGGGCATTATCCTGCTGAAACAGAGCATTGGGCAGCCCCTGAAGGTACGGGAGTGCCACCGGCCGCAGCACATGCTGCACGTAGCGGTGGGCATTTAACGTGCCTTGAATACGCACTAGAGGTGACGTGGAATCATACGCAATAGCGCCCCAAACCATGATGCCGCGTTGTCTAGCAGTAGGGCGCTCCACAGTTACTGCCGGATTTGACCTTTCTCCACGCCGACGCCACACTCGTCTGCGGTGACTATCACTGACAGAACAAAAGCGTGACTCATCAGAGAACACGACGTTCCGCCATTCCCTCATCCAAGTCGCTCTAGCCCGGCACCATGCCAGGCGTGCACGTCTATGCTGTGGAGTCAATGGTAGTCTTCTGAGCGGACGCCGGGAGTGCAGGCCTCCAACCAATCGACGGGAAATTGTTCTGGTCGATATTGGAACAGCCACATGCTGAAGAATGGCGGTTGATGTGGCGTGCGGGGCTGCCACCGCTTGGCGGCGGATGCGTCGATCCTCGCATGCTGACGTCACCCGGGCTGCGCCTGGACCCCTCGCACGTGCCACATGTCCCTGCGCCAATCATCTTCGCCACAGGCGCTGCACCGTGGACACATCCCTATGGGTATCGGCTGCGATTTGACGAAGCGACCAACCTGCCCTTCTCAGCCCGATCACCATGCCCCTCGTAAAGTCGTCTGTCTGCTGGAAATGCCTCCGTTGACGGCGGCCTGGCATTCTTAGCTATACACGTGTCCTGTGGCACACGACAACGCGTTCTACAATGACTGTCGGCTGAGAAATCACGGTACGAAGTGGGCCATTCGCCAACGCCGTGTCCCATTTATGGTTCGCTACGTGCGCAGCACAGTGGCTCATTTCACATCATGAGCATACCTCAGTGACGTCAGTCTACCCTGCAATTGGCATAAAGTTCTGATCACTCCTTCTTGGTGTTGCATTTGCTCTGTCAGTCAGTGTATATAAATGATATGAGTAAAAAAGTGGAATCAGAGATAAGGGTTCTTTCGGATGATGATATACTGTATAGAGTAATAAATAGGTTACAAGATTGTGAGCAACTGCAGCGTGACCTCAATAATATTGTGAGATGGACAACAGGCAATGGTATGTTGATAAACGGGATTAAATGTGTGGTTGTGAATTTCAAAAATACGTTGAGTCCTCTCAGGTTTAATTGCTGCGTTGATAAGGTGAAAGTTCCTTTTGGGGATCATTGTAGGTACCTAGGTGTTAATATGAGGAAAGATCTTCATTGGGGTAATCACATAAATGGGATTGTAAATAAAGGGTACAGATCTCAGCACACGGTTATGAGGATGTATAGAGGTTGTAGTAAGGATGTAAAGGAGAGGGCATATAGGTCTCTGGTAAGACCCCAACTAGAGTAAGGTTCTAGTGTATGTGACCCTCACCAGGATTACTTGATTCAAGAACTGGAAAAAATCCAAAGAAAAGCAGCTCAATTTGTTCTGGGTGATTTCAGATAGAAGAGTAGCGTTACAAAAATGTTGTAAAGTTTGGGCTGTGAAGACTTGGGAGAAAGGAGACGAGCTGCTCGACTAAGTGGTATGTTCCGAGCTGTCAGTGGGGAGGTTTCGTGGGAGGACAACAGTAGACGAATAAGTTTTTTTTTTGTTATTTGCTTTACGTCGCACCGACACAGATAGGTCTTATGGCGACGACGAATAAGTTTGAGTGGTGTCTTTAAAAGTAGGAAAGATCACAATATGAAGATGAAATTGGAATTCAAGAGGACAAATTGGGGCAAATATTCGTTCATAAGAAGGGGAGTTAGGAATTGAAATAACTTACCAAGGGAGATGTTCAATAAATTTCCACTTACTTTTAAATCATTTAAGAAAATGCAATGAAAAGAAGAGATAGAGAATCTCCCACGTGGGTGGCTCTCTAAATGCAGATCAGTATTGATTGATTCATTGATTGAGCAGTGGCCTAGCATGAGGTAAAGAAATGGAACGTTATAAATTAAACCCCCTAGTGCTAGAAGTAAAACGAAGAGGTGGGTACCCACACATTTTTATCAAATGGGGCTTCTGTAAAATAAGTTTAAAGGTTGACAATGAAATCAACAAGTAACAATGTTATAATTATGGTTATCTTAAAACTTACCTAAACTGTCTTATTCACCATATCGATCCATCAGTTCTGCTTTGTTACAAACGTGTCAATGAACTTCCTAAAAATGGCGGCATTAGAGGATAGTTCTCCTAAAGTTCCTTTCTACAGCTAAAATTCTCATATCACACAAATTGGAATTCGTTATTGAGTCTGTTAAATAGGTTTTAATCCTCTTGCATGTCCCTCGCTACTTGCTGTGGTAGCGTAGTGACCATCTGTCATTTCAAAACAAGGATATGAGCCAGACCCTCAGCGCTGGCTTCCGTTGTTCACTCCATGTGAGATTCTTGCTGGTCAAAGCAAAGGCAGGACAGGTTTTTCTCTGGGTACTCCGGTTTTCCTTGTCATTTTTAATTCCAGCAATACTCTCCAATATTATTTAATTTCATCTGTCAGTCATTAATAATTGCTCCAGAGGAGTGTGACAGGCTTCGGCAGTTGGCAAAATTCCAGTCACCACCGCTAGATGAGCTTCATTCATTCCATTTGTGACCTGGACGAATCACTGGAAATAGGCTGAGAATGTTCGTCTTCTAATGCTTCCGTTCATCAGCATAAATAATGAAGAGCTCATTTTCCAGCTGGTCTTCAACCAGGGTACTGTTTTGTTAGTTTATACATTTTTGTCTTAGAAAATTCTTTGTTGTGTTCTATGAATCTTCTTTTCATTCACCAATTCTACATACTGGAGCTGTAAAAAGTCTATAATTCTGGAATTCATTTGAACAACTTGGCAGTCTATGATTTCGTGGCAGCGTTTTCAAACTCGACTTTTGAGAGTCACTGAAGCTTACATTCCCATTCAATTGGACACATTTTTACACTCAATGAGATCCTCACATATTAGGTCCTGCATAATTTCAAACACCCCTTTGATGGTCTACCATTACTCAGCAAACATTGTATTATTCGAGTGTTCCAAAACCATAAGAAAGTTTCTTCAATCCTACCTTGAGAATGATACCGGAATATGATGCTCGTCGTCTTGGGTTGAAACAAAATAACATTGCTGAACTTCCGACATAATGTTGTCCTTAACAACAGAAGTTATGGCTTCTATAAGTTCATTTTGAATCTCTGCGGAAGTACTTTTGAATGCTGATGCAGGTTGTAGGTTGTCTCATATAACCGATTACTTCTGAACAAGAAAATTTAAAAGTTGCCCTGCTGTTTGAAATGGGCATATTTGCTTTCTGTTAAGCTCCCTAACATTCAATTTCAGAGTAGGCAGTTTCACTTTCAACTCACATTGTTTTTCATGAGTAGGCCTATAATTTGATAGAGGGTTTGACCGTACGTTTTTACAATAGAGTGAAATTTAATTGATCCACTTATTTTCAATACATAAAATGTTGTTAATATAATCACAACATTTTTTATTCAGTACCGGTTTCGGTGTCTATGGGCACCATCATCAGCTGAAACAGGTTGTGTGAACAAAGATATAAAAGTATGTAGTACATTAATAAACCCTCAGTAATAAGTGACATTAATAAGATGAGGTAAAATACAATGTTTAAGAGAATATGAACACGTTATGTGCTTGTTGGTCAAAGTATAAAATGAAAGTGAGGATATTAACAAATGTTTAAAGACTTGATCACTTTGGAATGATTAAAAAGTCTCAAGCGTAGCACTGCTAAACACTAGGTGAAAATAAAACACGGACATCCGGAAACCGACGTAGGATGCAGTCCTTCCACAGAGTATTGATAATAAAGTAACATAAGTAAGTTTGCTATTGGCTTGTAACATCAACTCATAAAAAGAAGCCGTATTTTATGAGGTACTCAAAAAAGTGGATCATATTGCAGGCAAAGAGAAAGTGGATATATGGCCAGAAAGTTCTCGATCCAATTCGGAGCCTGAAGTATGAAAAGAAAGTTAAGACTTAAAATGAGATATTGGAAATAGGGCAAAACAATATAAAGTTAAGTAGGATTCTCACCTCAAACGGCCTGATGTGTGCGTGGAGAGTGGCAAGGAGGAATTGCTACAGTTTGCTAGAAGCATAGAACATCGTTAAGGGCGGGTCAGGAAGGGGGAGAGGAGGGGTTATGTAGGGTGCGGAGTCAGGTGGGCGTGGTAGGGAAGGTTAACGTGTGACCATTAATCTGAAAAACAAGCTGTTTTTAGGGAGTTTAACACTGTTGAGTACTGAAATAAGAGAATCAAATAAAATTCTGGGCTTTTCGGAAATGTCATTAAAGTTGAGATTAGGATTAAAGTATTGGTCTAGATATATGTAACAGGCTTCCGTGATATCTAGTAGGGGGCCTTTGCTCAATGTGACTAATATTGTTAAATCTTGATCTAATCCATTAAATTTATGTTTATAATCTTGTATGTGCTGACCAACTGCGGAAAAACTATTATATTTAATTGCATTGGGATGTTCGGCACATCTACTCTTGAATCTCCTGCCAATCAATCAATCAATACTGATCTGCATTTAGGGCAGTCGCCCAGGTGGCAGATTTCCTATCTGTTGCTTTCCTAGCCTTTTTTGACCTATATCTGAACTGTTTAAGTCGCTGCACTGAAACCTGTAAACACCTGACTTAGTAAAAGGGTCCGATTTGTTAATCAGGTTGGAATTGTGGAGAATATCCATATTTCTGTTGTTGGTGCGGAAAGCAATATTGACGTTATGTTTCTTGAATAGGTTGGTAACGCTGTAGATATTTTGACTGAATGTAAAAGTTGAGAAAAACTTAGGCCAGGCATTATCTCTTATTAACTTAGATTTAGAGCGATGTCTGAATTTGTTGACAATACGTTCGATGAAACTTTTATTATAACCATTAAACCTGGCTGTCGCACGTATAGTGTTAAGCTTTTCATTTAGGTCTGCTTTCGACATTGGAATGTCACTTATTACTGACGCTCTATTATATGTACTACGTACTTTTATGTCTCTGTTCACACAACCTGTTTCAGCTGATGATGGTGTCCATAAACACCGAAACCGGTACTGAATATTAACAACATATTATGTATTGAAGAAAGGTGGTTCAGTTAAACTTCCCTCTATTGCATGTTATCTCCTTTCAATACGGACCAGATATTATGTTTTTAATGTTGAACGTACGTTTTGTAACAAATTCAATTTTTAGGAATATCACTCATTGTTACGAAATAAATAACTTACCATCGATTTACATCTAAAACCTCATAAGTCCAATTTTTCACGATGTTTAGGTTCGGAATGCATGTTCGTTCTTTCTGCTGGATAAAACCTCGTATGTCTTTCTCGTATTTTAAAGAATTATTTAAATTAAATTAAACCTCGTATCAAAGTAATTGTTGAGTCACTATTAGTGCCTATTGCTAGCAAAGCTGTGTAATGTCGGTGGTTATTCTGTGAATATGAGCTGTCTTTCGCGCCTGCATTAACACAAATACAGCAAGTACCTATCTATAAGCAAGGTACCCAAGGGAAAACTGTAAAGCAGTCAGATGGCCAAAGAAGTACTTTAACATGTCCTTCATAAATCAGCAGTGTTCCCTAGGCCCTCGCGTATTCTCATTGTCGGTGGGAAACACTTATCATTTCAGAGAATGATGGGTATGTTGGGGATTGATGTGGAAATGCACGTAAAGGGAACAGATAACAGGAAAGACTAAGAAGAAAAGATGGTTTCGTATGGCACTGTTGTAAAAAGTCAGGCAAGCGAATTGTATATGGATTACTATTGCACCCATCATATCGAGCCTGTTTGGTAAATTAAATTTATTCAAAATCATAGGGGAATTGCCCATAGAATTAATTTAAATTATAAAATTACAGTATAATCCTAAGACCATCAAAGGCGAACAAGACATCATTTATGTCGAAGCCACATTCGTTTTCATTACAAAAGTAATTATCTCTGCAAAGCAAGCAAGTAACGCTCGGTGATGATATCAGAGTAGGAGTTGGGACATTGCGGAGTTACAGCGGAAAATTCCACTGCGTTAAACAAGGATATTTTGGTGCAAGAGAGACAGAAAACAGAGAAGAGCCTACCAGAAATCCCTCGATTTGTGTTGGACCCGTCCAAAGAAATGACGATCGTATACCCCTCAACATCAAAATTCGTCCTTGCTAGATTCTGAAATAAGCGAGACAAAATATTCAGCTCATCTGCTATATATAATATTAATTAACAAAGATTCTATAAGAGTAGAGTACTGGATTTTACCAGGAAAATTTACGCCCAAGCAATTACGCTAATTAAATGACAGATAAATAACTACGCACTACGCCGTGAGATAACGCCAGGTGTGGATATTTGTCGCCACAACCCAGCAATGGGTGAGAGTGTATGAGATTAAATAGTGCAACCTACGCCGTCAATGTTTGATTAAATTTGACGATCGATTCTTCAATCACACCATATAAATGGAAAGGCATGGACTTTATGTAATTAATCAAGAGGGACAATTAATTGCTATAACATTTATTGTAATTGAACGACGCTCCTTGAGCTAGGAATCGCCGTCGACTAAGTTGGTATCACTCCGCCACAGTGTAGGAGTGAAAATGTTAATTAATTATGGACTGTCCTTTCTGAAACCTCTTTCTGCCTATTGACAGATGCAGATCTAGAAAATGTTTAAGAGGGCTGACTTTTCTCTAATTTTGTTCTAAAAACCGTTATTTTTATAACGATCAAATTACAAATATAGCACACACTAAAATTCCTAAATTATTTACTTACGTTGGACAAAATACAAAGGCATTGTGCAATACTGCAATATATGAAAGTCACCGTTGTGGAATTAACTTGTGTAGATAAGGTGGTTTTATCCTTGTTTCACAAGTGTATCTAGAGTTCATCACAAAACGTGACGACCTAGCAAAATAGTTTTATAAACAACCTATTTTTCTCCTCACTATAAAGTAAAGTAAACTTGTGTCCTCATCCCGCTGTGGTGCACCACTTTTCAGGCCCGTCCCCAACGGAGGTGAGCTACATGTTCCATTTTAACAACATACCAGCCCATTGGCAGTAGCGGGAATCGAACCCGGGCCTCCGAGGACGCCAGCTACGGAGGCGGACGTCTCACCACTATGAAGGAACATAATAATATACTTTCATTTTAATGATAATGTAGAGGTAAAATATTTATACGTATGGAATAATTGCAATCAACCGCGATGTTTGCGTGCAAAAATGTCAGTACTTCTGATGGAGATATATCGTTGTCCTGATGACAATGCAGAAAAGGCAATGAATTCAATCTGTCTTCACTCATTGCTTAACGAATTTAAGTCTTCGCTCTTCCATCCGTAGAAAATGGTCTTTCAGCAGAACATATTGTTATAGGCACAATAGTAACTAATTTCAGAAGACATTATATATGTGGATAGCATCTACAGTACTTCCAGCTAACAAAAGAGAGTCGCTGTCTGCTTCATTATATTTTCCATATATTTGTTTCACAGCTCAAGTCCCCCTCACACTTCATGGTAGTCATTGTTTTTTGATATCAGAAGCTTGGTTTGAACCGTAAGTTGGAATGATACACCATAGAGCAATTATTTCCAGAAGCTCTTCTGAGAAGTGTTCGATCAACACTGATACTACTTGGTCTAGAAATGGCACGATAAAGTGTCTTAAGACCTATGCTTGGTAAACTAAATCTGTGAATCTGACATTTTACAATACGAGGAACTGACACACAAATACCAAATTCCTCACTTAATGAAATGCTTCTTGATTAAAGGATTGAGAATCTTTCTTTGAATAAAGTGCTGTGCTCTGTCAGTGTGCCAATTACATATTGATTAATTTCGTATTATTAAGCAAGTTAGGGGAAGGATCTTGTAATTGAAAAGAGAGTGCAAATGTCATAGTAGGATATCCACAATTACTTCCAATGCCACAATAAAATAAAATTGATGCATTCTGTTTGCCAAAGTAAACGCTGTTCCTCATGAATTCAGTGGCAGCTGGTAATAACGAACACGTCGTCGTGCCACAGAGTCTCATAAAGTGACTTGAGTCTTTTGGCTTCGCTTTCATGGAAATTTTCCCTTTTCTTCGAATAATGCTGCCCATTTTGATAATTCTCGAACAAAACTGAACACTTTCAATTTGCAGTGCAGCATAAGTTTTCGAAGTGGTTGTATAGTGATATTGGTTGCAATCTGCGGATATGCATCTGTACCCACTTTGTCTTCTTGCCATATTTGCTCCACTGTAACATTCCTGACCCCTCCCATGTTAAAATGGCAAGCCAATGATATGCAACTTAGTCACAATATTGTCTGATCTTATCCTTTTTAAATCATTAACATTCACAAAACCCCTGTTTTGTACATCGAAGTATCTAATGCACAATGTAAGTGGCTCATGGATACAAACATCTGTTGTCTAGTTGAATATAACTGAGACAAAAAGGCTTAACGTAATTTTCCTGAGAATATTATTACATCTCCACAACATTCAAGTAAATCATTCTGTCTTGCCTTGCTACTTAGGCTTGCATTTCTGGGAACTTTTCCCAGCTGTTCTTTGGAATTTTATCACCAGCATCTACACAAAATCTATGAGTGCACAGAAAATGCCTTCCATTTTACCTCCCATACTTGAACCAACAGTATTATATTTCCTCTACGACTTCTCCGTGGAATATCCCGATGGCCATATCATAAGTACAGCATTAATTTTATTATAGGAATAGGGCTATCTGTGTCAGTGCGACGTAAAGCAAATAGCAAAAAAAATGTAGGAATAAAACAAAACCTGTTTCGTACAACTACTTTTTATATGAGAGTCAACTTGCATTGATAAACTTCATATTTGCCTTCCATAGTTTCCTAAGCAATGGCTTTCACTACAGTGCCTTTTACGATAGTGACAAGACGAATAGTTATTTTACACTAACTGCATTTTTATAGGGACCAGAGTTAACAATAATTTCTATTAACATTGAAGGTATATCTTCAACAAAAGAGGAACTGTTACAAAATCTATGCAGTCAACACAATTGCCACATACTGTGCATACAGGAGACACACAGAAGTAGTGAAATGCGTAGACCAAAAATTAATGGAATGCGTCTAGCTGTTGAACGGCCACACCAAAAGTACGGAAGTGCCATATTTGTCCGACCTGATATTCAGCTTCAGTCCACAACCTTCACGGAGGAAAATGATATTGAAGTCCTCACTATAGAAGTAGGTAGCTGCACCATCTCCTCTCTGTATAAGCCACCTGGAGTTGAATTTACTGTTAGTAATCCTTCAAATTTTCAGAATCAACACAAGAAAATAGTAATTGGAGATTTCAATTGCCATAGTAATGTGTGGGGTTATGAATACGAAGATGAGAGTGGTATAACAGTGCAAGAATGGGCAGAAGAAAACTACCTAACTCTCATTCATGATGCGAAACTACCAGCTTCATTTAACAGTGGCAGATGGAGAAGAGGATATAACCCTGATCTGATTTTCAGCAGTAATAATATTAGCAAATAATGTGTAAAGTATGTCTGCAACCCAATACCTAAGACGCAGCATAGACCAATAATGTGCCAGATTTATGCAACAGTCAGACCACAGAGTGCTGCATTCCGAAGGAGGTTTAACTTCAAAAAGGCAAACTGGTCAAAGTTTGCAGAGATGTTAGATTCTGAAGTGCCCATCATCCAGCCAACACCAGACTGTTACGATACTTTTGTTGATGCCGTAAATAAATGCTCCAGAAAGTCCATACCTAGAGGCTGTCAGACGGGGTATGTCCCTGGCCTTACCTCAGACCTTGTTGCCCAGCTTACGGAATATGCAACTTTGTTTGAAGAAAATCCCCTAGGAGAAAAGACAGTGGAAGTTGGGAACAATCTCATGTCATCATTGACAACATCAAAACGGAATCAGTGGATGAAAACTACTGAAAGTATAGATCTTACGAGAGATAGCCATAAAGCCTGGAGATTATTGAAACACCTTAACAGTGATCCAACTAAGACTACCCAACATTTCAGTGTCACTGCAAATCAGATAGCACACCAACTGCTCTTAAATGGGAAAGCAACCAATAAAATCCGAAGGCCAAAAATACAGAGGAAGATTCAAGAAGAAAGAAGTGACCTCACTGTCCTTCACCATGTTGGAGTTGGAAAAAGTCATCAAAGAATGTAAAAATGGAAAGTCAGCAGGTCTAGATGACATTCCAGTAGAACAGATAAAGAAAATTGGGCCTAAAACCAAGAATGGGTCCTGCAACTCTTCAATAGATGTGTGAGCAGAGGTCAGATACCAAAGACATGGCGAAAAAGTAGAGTAATTGCTTTGCTCAAACCTGGCAAAGAAGGAAATCATCCTAAAGACTTCAGACCTGTTACCCTTTTGTGTCATCTATATAAATTACTGGAAAGGATGATCCTAAATCGCATTCAACCCATGATTGACCCTCTCCTCATACCACAACAAGCTGGATTTCGTCCGGGTAAGAGCTGCACTGAACAACTACTGAATCTTACACAATTCGTTGAGGATGGCTTTGAAAGACACAAGGTGGCAGGTGTAGTCTTTGTAGATTTGACTGCAGCGTATGACACCGTCAACCGTCAACCATCAACTTCTGCTAGTTAAAGTCTACAATCTGACCAAGGATATTAAGATAACCAGATTTATCGCAACCCTTCTTCAGAACCGTAGGTTTTTGTGGACTTCCAATGACAGCGCAGTCGGTGGAGGACTCAAAGAAACGGTTTACCTCAAGGAAGTGTGCTGGCACCAATCCTCTTTAATATATACACGAATGACCAGCCGGTAGCTCCAAATAGCAGAAGTTTCTTGTATGCTGATGATCTTGCTCTGGCAACGCAATGTACAGACTTTGAGACAGTGGAAAGGAATCTAACCATCGCCCTCGAAAGTTTGTCATCCTATTACAAGGCAAACCAGTTAAGGCCTAACCCTATGAAAACACAAGTTTGTGCCTTTCATCTGAAAAATAGGGAAGCTCATAGTAAGCTGCATATAGTGTGGTCAGGTGTTGAGTTACAATACTGTGAAACTCCAAAATACCTAGGAGTGACGCTTAATAGAGCTCTTACATTCAAGAAACACTGCATGAACACTAAACATAAAGTTTCCACCAGGAATCATCTACGCAAATTATCTGGATCAGAATGGGGCAGTCAACCAAAAACTATTCGTGCTTCCGCCATGGCACTATGTTATTCTGCAGCGGAATATGCCTGCCCTGTTTAGTACAATTCATCTCAAGCCAGACAGGTAGACATATCACTTAATGAGACATGTAGACTTGTCACAGGTTGTCTAAAGTCTACTCCAACTGAAAAACTCTACGTCTTGCAGGGATAGCACCACCCGGTGTGCGAAGAGAAGTAGCTGCAAATAAGGAAAGGACAAAGGTTAAGCACGAAAGTACAGGAATAACAGGAATAACACCCGTTACAACATGAATAGGAGTCAACCGTACTACAGAAATAAAAGGCGGTACAACGACAGACGAGGACCGAGCGAATATAGCAAGAATGAGGAAAATAGAAGGTACATACGAGACTTGAGAGACCAGAGACGAAACAGAAGCCGTTGGGAGGAAGCTATTAAAGACAAGGATATTAATGGTGACCTCGAAGGAGCGGAAAGTCTTGAGCTCCAAAGTTATAAACGGAGAAGGGAAGAAGAAAGAAGGAAAGAGACCGATATGCAGAGAAGTACGAACAACTCCGAGTTGTCGGAGAGAAAAAAACGCCGATGGCAGATTAGTAGACCAGGAGAGTGTAAATAATCTGGGAAAGGAAACTATTGTCAAAATTCGCAGTTGGGTAGTAGCTCAAATCGATTATTGGGACATCCAGCCGGAAGACTTGATTCGAGATGATACACGCGAAAACAAAGAACCAACATTTAAATTACCAGTGATAATAGTGAGAGTAGCCGACATCAGGATATATTGTTTAGTAGATTCTGGGGCCAGTATAAGTGTGATGTCGAACATGATATTTCAAGAGTTGTGCAAGAAAATATAAATACCGATAATACCCGTATCTGGGGTAAAAATCAGAGGTATCATACCAGATAAGTCGGTTGAGTGCAAGATTCAAGCATACCTAAACATAAGGATCGGTAGACATGAATTCGAGCACCCGTTTATGGTGAAGAAAATAAAATATAACATTATATTCGGAATAGACTTCATGTTAAGTGCGTGGATGACGATTGATATGGAAAGGTGTGAGGTTCGATTAGCAATCATACAGAATAATGGAAACAAAACAGTAGAAACGATCCAACTTAAGGATACGTTGGAAGGGAATGAATGCTTAAAGATCGAAGGAAAGGAAGTGGATTTATTGAGCAGAGAGAACCTAGTGCCAGAAGAAAAGGATTTTAGCCGAGAAATAAAGTCCGAAATGATCAAGAGAATCGAGGAGATCATAGCCATCGAAGAGGAAAATTGTGAGAAATCAGAGATCTGGGAGGCTATTGATCAAGCTGCGGTGTCAGCAGAAGAAAAGCGAACACTATACGGAATCATAAATAAATATATTGAAGTTTTTGATGACAAACCGGGGCAAATACCCAATTTCAAATATAAATTAATAGTCAATGTTTGGACACCGTGTAAGGGAAAGGTTTATGACGTACCGGAGAAGCACTTCGCTGAGGTAAAGAAGATCGTTGAGGAAATGTTAGCCGATGGATTAACCATTAAAACAACCACCCCATTTCTAAACCCGCTGGTCATTGTAAAGAAAAACAACGGGAAACTGAGAATATGTCTTGATGCTCGTAGGTTCAATGAAAAACTAATACCTGAGTATAACCAGGCCCCTAGAATCAAGGACATTGTGAAGAAATTTCGAGGCCAGAAGTACTTCACAAGTATGGATTGCACGGCATCGTTTCACCATATTGTCCTCGTAGAAAAATCACGATTATTAAGAGGATTCATGTTTAATAATCAGACTTATGCCTATTGTCGGTTGCCATTCGGACTCAAGAACAGTTCTGCCGTATTGATAAGGGCGTTAGACAGAAGCCTCACAAGTGAAGTAAAAGCATTTGTTAATTGCTATGTCGACGATCTGGTTTTTGGGAGTTCCACTTTTGAAGAACATTGCAGAGAACTGGCTTTAAAATAAATATGTCAAAGTCTAAATTGTGCCAAAGCCAGGTACATTTTGTCGGTCATGTAATCGATGGCGAGGGGATAAAACCTAACCCCGTGGAAATAGAGGCTATATGCGAATTTCCACGGCCGACAAGAATAAAAAATGTAAGGCAGTTTTTAGGAATGACAGGACTTTTCTCAGATCATTGCGAGGGATATAAGGAGACGGCAGCACCATTACACAACCTATTAAAGGTCATTAACAAATGGAAATGGAGTGATGAGACTGAACAGGCTTTCATCAATATGAAAGAACTTATGAAACAGAGTATAAAACTGGGATACCCAGATTATGAAAAGAAGTTTGTGATTCAAGCAGATGCATCGAGCATTGGTATAGGGGGCATGCTTATATCAAGAAGATGATGAGAACCAGAAACGAACTTATCTGGCATTTACCAGCAGAAAATTAAGGAAACATGAGCAGCACTATACCACTACTGAACTCGAATTTCTTGCAATCATCCACGCATTACAACAGTGGAGGCGAATAATTTATGGGTATCCAGTAACAATAAGAACAAACCATAAAGCGTTGACTTTTGGATTGACAGCGGTAATGGTCAGCGAAAGAATAACCCGCTGGATGTTATTCACGCAACAGTTCGATTTAAAAATTGAACATTGCAGCGGAAAGCAGAACATCTTAGCCGATGCGTTGAGGCGAAACTCTCCAGAACGAGAAGAACACGTTTTAGAAATTGAGTTGGATAATCTAGATGAAGAATTACTCAGAAAACTCGAACATCTGGGAGAATTCCAGGAATCTGACAGGAAATTAAAGCTTATAATTGACAAGTTGACAGATAAGGAACCGGAACTACAGTTGAAAAATAATTATGAAATTATGGATGGAATATTGCTGCAAGTAGTGGACAAAATTAACCACAGGAAAAGAATGATAATACCACAGGAATTACAAAGACAGCTAATCTGGCACACCCACAAGATGTCAGGTCATGCAGGCGTAGACAAGGTTATTAGTACATTAATGGAAAAATTCACTTGGATTGGATTGCGAAAATCTGTCAGAAATATAGTCAAGACATGCGACATATGCCAGCGAGTAAAACACAATAATTACGTCTGCGGCCATAAACCGATTCCAATCATTCCTTCGAAAGAACAAGAAATATATGCAGTAGATATATTTGGAAAATTGCCAACCGTAAGGAAAGGAAAGAGATATTTACTGGTAGTTATTAACATTATTCAAAATATATCTCATTGCAAGCTATTCAAAGAGTGAATACTAAGCAAGTTATACGGGGCCTAGTTAATAAAGCATTTCCTGAGATAAGAAAACCTAAAAGAATACTCACTAATAGAGGAACGCAGTTTACATCTGTAATATTCCGTGAGCGAATGAAAAATGAGGGTATCAAGCATACATTGTGTTCAGTGCGTCATCCGGCAGCGAACCCCGTAGAAAGATACATGAAAGAGATTGCCAAATTCGGGAGAATATACTGCAGCCAAAATCATTGGAAATGGGTAGACATGCTAGACATCATAGAAAATAGCTTAAATAATACCGTTAACAAATCAATCGGTCAAATTCCCAGCGTAGCCCATAAGAATATACACCCGCATAGAACTTGGGACAGTATATTGCCAATGCACTTGGAAAGGAAGCCAGATGTCCAAGAAATAACAGTAATGATCCAAGAAAGGCTAAAGAATCAGTCACAAAAGCGGCTAAGAAGGGTACGAAACAAGAAATTTCAAGTACCATTTAAACAAGGCGATCTCGTCTTAATTAAAACTGCTCCGTTATCCAATGCACCAGCTAAAATATGTGCAAAGTTCCTAAAGATGTACAATGGTCCATATAAAGTCGAGCGTGTGCTAGGAAACAATGCAGATGAGATAGTAAGCTTGAACGGTAGATATCAAAACATACATAATGCCTGTAATATCAAGCCTTACTTCCAAGAAAATGAGACTGTGGGATCTGAATATGAAAAACAACAGGTCCAAGGATGAATAACAAACGTACCATCATGAATTTCGCTGAGGGAAATGATAAAAAGGTTTCATTTGGACTGGACATGAGAAAGAAATCAGCTGTTATATAAGCAGTTATGAGCAAAAAAACAAATTGTATCAAAATTGACAGAATCGAAATCAATCTACTGATATTTGGTAATCGAATAGCCAGTCTAGGAATGACAAAGAATCTATACGAGATGCAAACTCACATTTACGATTCGAGTTAGAAAGGAGAAAATATATTGTGACCAATATATTTTGTCCGTGACGGGGGACAAAATGTGCACGTTTACATCTCGTAGACAGCTTTCAAAATGGCGCCGAATGAAGGTATGGCCCATCCGATCTATGAGATACAAGGAATATATATGTAGTGCCATATTATAGATGGCCATGCATGTCTGGGAACGGACAAATATTGAAGGCACTACGGGACAGTAGAGAGTACAGTGAATTGCTTTACAAAAAATAAAAGCGAAGGGATTGCTAAAAAAACTTCATCTTAAAAATCTGCATCGCAAGAGTGAAGACGTAACCGGTAAACGAGCTATATATTGAAAGAAGAAACAAGAATTTAGAGGAGATTCTTGAAGAAAAGGGATCGTCGTTGTAAAACAAATAATATAATTCACCGGCCGACGAACCTGAGTTAATTGAAATATAAAAAAATAAGCAAAATACGGTGATAAACGCCTACAAGGATCCCGAGAGCAATCGCGTAGCATTCTGTAAGGAGGGACCAATTGAAACCCAAGAGAAATACTATCATACGGCAAGAAGATTACCTGGGTCTAATTCAAGAAAGAAGAAGAATACATTTTCGAGATTTTCCCAGAAAGAGCCGATATATAAATATATGTATATATATATGGAGAACGTAATCCCGACGAGATCAATGTTATATCTCAGAGAGCAAGAAAAAGGAATAACAACTGAAGAATTATTATTGTCAGATGGATCATATCATGACAATTTTCTGCTCCGAAATGTATATTCTTGTTGCCAGCAGAAGTAATATGATGTGTGCCTGCTAAGCATGCATGATGGACCAAACTGGGGAGCGGTACATCCTTACCAGATGACCAAACCATGATGAGGAAGGCAACGGCTAACCAGATGACCAACCCATGATGAGGAAGGCAACGGCCAACCAGATGACCAACCCATATCCTGACCGCAGAGCTAACGACATCCGAGTGGAGGAGGAAAACTGGACCAAATGTAACGACAAGCGACATAAGTATTTACATTTTTAATTACGTAGTTTTTGATTTGCGTATACATTTACTTTTGGCATGTTTTGATAAGTTGGTCATAAGAACCATTTAATTAAGAGTGCATGTGAATAATGGAAGTGAAGTGTGAGATATTTAAGTCTATAGTAATACGATCAAGCAGTGTAGAATAAGATTCTAGTACATTACATACACGTCACCGCATTTTTGGTCAGAATAACTAATGAGTTACGAGAATTTGAATGAAGTGTCATTTATAACAGCTGATAGCAATGATTTGACACATTGTGAAATGTTGATAAATCTCGTATTGCTTATACTAAATGTTTACGTCATGTTTGGTCCGCGCGTCTGAGATGAATGTGTAGAATCACGTACTCTTTTCTCCGCGACAGAAGAGTATTGAACTCAATTTGGGGTTATGATATATAACGTTATTGAGATGTGTTTACAAGAAAGGCAATTGTGACATATTTGGCATGGTAATATAAGATTAATCGCGTCATGTTGTAGTGGAGGTTATGATAATGAAGTTGTTAATTGAATGTTGAAATCATGTTACGGTATTGGTAACTCGGCGAAATAAGTCAATGTATAATGAAATGTGGATGTTTATTTATGTGTTACGGAGAGGGCAAGGATTGCCTGCATCTAAGGAAATGCCATGTCACATTTATAAGAGGTAAGGATTTGTGTGAAATGATACATGTACGTGAAACTGAGCACACCGCGGGAATGACTTAAACTAAGGTATGGGTGATATACATTGAAGTAGAATTGAGATTTTGATGGGATTATATGACAATAGTAGATGCAGTATTTCAAGTGCGAGAATATTATGATATATTTTATAACGGTGTTCATGGCCAAATGCAAATATGATATTTATAAATGCGGTAATATATTTCCGAGCATAAATGCGTAGTATTTACATTCTGACTGCCCAAATGAATTGAGTAACTTGCGAAGATGAGAAATGTTATTAAATATGACAAAGGGAGAGCACATAGAGCCTGAAATAGATGTGTATGAGAATCAAAAATTATGTGGCAAGCTAGATAGATAACTCATTTATTCTGACACAGAGTTTATTTGAATTTACATTCTTCAAGAGAATAATGCATAGGGAAATGATAGGCTAGGAGCCAGAGTTAACAGGCATTAGGGAAATATGCCATAGCCCGTAAGTCGTTACCGGAGCGCATCATAGAAGATAGACCAAATTAAATGAGTTCAGATTTATGTTGAAATTTATGTTCAAACTTATGTTCAGATTTATGAGCAGATTTATATTTGTGTTCATATTCAAACTCAGATCTATTTGTTTATTTTATGCTAAACTACACGTTTTATTCAGACTTTATTAGCCTGATTTTGATGATAATGAGCAATCTAAATGTTATAACGATATTTGCGTCAACTTAACGACATGTTTTGGATGAAGACTGTGGATGTCCAGTGATCAATTGTGAGTAGTAATATCCATTTTTGACTTAATTTCGGAATTGGTGTAAATAGCTTCACATTGCATTTATTTTCCTTATCACAAGCCACTGGTGGCTCTGAATTGTTATCTGTACATAGTAACAAAGCAAATACTACCCTAAATAACATTTTTTTCCTAGGGCAATCTTTTATTCAAATAAATATATTATTATATTTTCTAGAATTTTAGTGTGATGAATTCTTTCCTTTTTACGTAGTTGATAAGCTAGTTGGTAAGCCAAGAAAGTAATTGACTGAGTTGATACCTGATTTGAATTTATCAAGGACTTACATCGTTGGTACTTTAGTCAGGTTAATTAATTATTTGGTATTACGTCCTCCGTGAACCGGCTTTCTCTTCGAACTCCCGTTAAGCGACCTAATGTAAAATCTTCAGATTTTACATGAGAAATGGATACCTTGAGAAGAACTTGAGCCGCTGGGAAATTATCTGCTTACTCTTTTCCTACAGCTTTCAAAATGGCGCCGAATGAATGTATGGCCCATCCGATATATGAGATACAAGGAATATATATGTAGTGCAAAATTTTAGAAGGCCATGCATGTCTGGGAACGGACAAATATAAAAGGCACTACGGGACAGTAGAGAGTCAAGTGAATTGTTTTACAAAAAATAGAAGCGAACGGATTGTTAAAAAACTTCATCTTAAAAATCTGCATCGCAAGAGTGAAGACGTAAACGTTAAACGAGCTATATACTGAAAGAAGATACAATAATTTAGAGGAGATTCTTGAAGAAAAGGGATCGTCGTTGTATAACAAATAGTATAATTCACCGGCCGACGAACCAGAGTTAATTAAAAATAAATAGAAAATAAGCAAGATACGGTGATATACGCGTAGAAGGATCCCGAGAGCAATCGCGTCACATTCTGTAAGGAGGGACCAATCGAAACCCAAGGGGAATACTTTCATACGGCAAGAAGACTACGTTGGTCTAATTCAAGAAAGAAGAAAAATAAATTTTCGAGATTTTCCCAGAAAGAGCCGATATAGATATATATACATATACGGAGAACTTAATCCCGACGAGATCAAAGTTATATCTCAGAGAGCAAGAAAAAGGAATAACAACTGAAGAATTATTATTGTCAGATGAATCATATCATGATAATTTTCTGCTCCAAAAGGTATATTTTTGTTGCCAGCAGAAGTAATACGATGTGTGCCTGCTAAATATGCACGATGGACCAAACTGTGGAGCGGTACATCCTAACCAGATGACCAACCCATGATGAGGAAGGCAATGGCTAACCAGATGACCGTCCCACAATGAGGAAAGCAACGGCTAACCAGATGACCAAGCCATGATGAGGAAGGCAACGGCCAACCAAATGACCACCCTATGATGAGGAAGGCAACGGATAACCAGAGGATAACCCATGATGAGGAAGGCAACGGCTAACCAGATGATCAACCATGATGAGGAAGGCAACGGTCAACCAGATGACCAACCAATGAGGAAGGCAACGGCTAACCAGATGACCAACCCATGATGAGGAAGGCAACGGCTAACCAGATGATCAACCCATGATGAGGAAGGCAACGGCCAACCAGATGACCAACCCACAACCTGATAGCAGAGCTAACGACATCCGAGTGGAGGCGGAACAACTGGACAAATGTAACGACAAGCGAGCTAAGTTTTTACATTTTTAATTACGTAGTTTTTGATTTGCATATACGTTTACTTTTGGCATGTACTGATAAGTTGGTCATGAAAATCATTTAATTAAGAGTGCAAGTGAATAATGGAAGTGAAGTGTGAGATATTTATGTCTATATTAATTCGATCAAGCAGTGTAGAATAAGATTCTAGTACATTACATATACGCCACCGCAATTTTTTTGTCAGAATAACTAATGAGTTACGAGAATTTGTAGGAGGTGTCTTTTATAACAGCTGATAGCAATGACTTGACACATTGTGGAATGTTGATAGATCTCGTATTGGTTATAGTAAACGTTTACATCATGTTTGATCCGCGCGTCTGAGATGAATGTGTAGAATCACGTACTCTTTTCTCCGCGACAGAAGAGTATTGAACTCAATTTGGGGTTATGATATATAACGTTATTGAGATGTGTTTACAAGAAAGGCAATTGTGACATATTTGCCATGGTAATATAAGAGTAATAGCGACATGTTGCTATCAGCTGTTATAAATGACACTTCATTCAAGTTCTCGTAACTCATTAGTTATTCTGACCAAAAATGCGGTGACGTGTATGTAATGTACTAGAATCTTATTCTACACTGCTTGATCGTATTACTATAGACTTAAATATCTCACACTTCACTTCCATTATTCACTTGCACTCTTAATTAAATGGTTTTTATGACCAACTTATCAGCCCATGCCAAAAGCAAATGTATACGCAAATCAAAAACTACGTAATTAAAAATGTAAAGACTTAGCTCGCTTGTCGTTATATTTGGTCCAGTTGTTCCACCTCCACTCGGATGTCGTTAGCTCTGCGGTCAGGATATGGGTTGGTCATCTGGTTGACTGTTGCCTTCCTCATCATGGGTTGGTCATCTGCTTGGCCGTTGCCTTCCTCATCATGGGTTGGTAATCTGGTTGGCCGTTGCTTTCCTCATTGTGAGTTGGTCATCTTTTTAGCCGTTGTCTTCCTCATCATGTGTTGGTCATCTGGTTAGGATGTACCGCACCCCAGTTTGGTCCATCTTGCATGTTTAGCAGGCACACATTATATTACTTCTGCTGGCAACAAAAATATACATTTCGGAGCAGAAAATTATCATGATATGATCCATCTGACAATAATAATTCTTCAGTTGTTATTCCTTTTTATTGCTCTCTGAGATATAACTTTGATCTCGTAGGGATTAAGTTCTCCGTATATGTATATATATCTATATCGGCTCTTTCTGGGAAAATCTCGAAAATTTATTCTTCTTCTTTCTTGAATTGGACCAAGATAGTCTTCTTGCCGTATGAATGTATGTCTCTTGGGTTTCAATAGGTCCCTCCTTACAGAATGCGACGCGATACGATAATACGAGGTGTAGATAAGAACCTTTCAAATGATGACATTCTCCACAATTTGGAAACTCCATTACCTATTAAGGAAGTCCAACGTCTTAATCGAAAGGTTGTATAGAATGACCAAACAGAGTGTCTACCCACAGGATCTCTAAAGATCATTTTTCGTGCACAATCTCTCCCACCCCAAGTGGTGTTATAGAAAGTGTTTTTGGATGTCGAACCATTTATCTTTTGGCCTATTCGATGTAGAAAATGTCAGCGATATGGACACAAAGAGAAACAATGTCAGGCGAAAAATCACAGATGTGGTAAATGCTCTCAATTGCATGCCACCAACCAGTGTACGGAACAATATACCCAGTGTGCTTATTGTAAACGAGATCATTTAACAGGATCTTATGGCTGTCCGGAACAACGATAACAAGTTAAACTGAAAAAATAAAGAGTACTGAACACATCTCTTTTACTAAGGCAAAAGCCATAGTAGCTCTTCCCGTTTATTATCCAGATCAAAACCCTACACAGTTTCCTCCATTATCACAGGAAAATAGATCTCCTCCTTCGAAAATTCGCGTAAACGGAAGTTCACGCAGTTAGTAATGCAGTCTCAGCCCCTACACCTGAGCCAGGATATGATAGAAAAGGTTATTAATCTATCATTCGTAATGAGCACATTCCTGCAGAAAGGATTTCTTCCAATTCAAGTACGTCAGCAGCAAATGGGACAGTGCAACCTAACACCTCCTCCCCCCCCCAACAACAAGTTCAGAGAGATATGTCGGCCCCACGGGACCCATTATTCGCCCCAACGAAGGAACATCTTCAAAAAGAAATTCAGCGCATCATCTTAATGTTAATTCAAATCTTGTGGAATGAGCCTTACTCAGTCCTGTTATTTATAAATTGCGGGATAATATAGCTGATATTTTAACTGTTTATGATCAACATCATTCAATGGAATGTTAGAAGTGGAATTCCTAAACGGCACGAATTACAATTGCTAATAAGAGAATCCCAGGCTAATTTCATAATATTACAAGAAACTTGGTTTACTTCGCATTCTCGTTTTCAGATACCGGGTTATCAAATACTAAGACATGGTGGTGATGGTGTAGCTATATGTATTCAGAATTCACTAAGATATTCTCCTCTAGCAATGAATAATCTAATACCTCAAACTTATGTTATAGGACTCATTTATAATAATCTTTATTTTATCAATTTATTTTGTCCCCCACACATATATATTACGAAAGTTCAGTTGTCGCATTTTTCTCGCAATTTGACCAAGTCCAATATGTTTTCGTTTCTGGTGACTTCAATTGTCACCATACTGACTGGTGAGGCTCAACGGATACGTAAAAGGATCTAACTTGCTATTAATGTCCAATCAACATAATTATACAATTATTAATGACGGGTCTCCCACTCGTCTCTCTCCCCCAGGTTCACCTCCCAGTGCAGTACTCACATGGTCCCATCCACCACATGGCATACCCATACTAGTGATCATGCTCCTATTCTTATCACTTATGGCCTTAGTAAATCTGTTAACTCAACGCAAAAAACGGATCATGCTAGTAATATACGTTCCCACAAAAATTTAATACTCAGATATATCGCGAATACGTCACACATTATTACAGCGTGAACGTGGTAATACGATAACATTTCCTACCCTCCTCACCTTTTTGACTCAATACCTAAATACTTATCACCCATGTAAACCGATCAAGACAACTAATCCTCTACCATCTCAATCAATAAAATGGTGGGATAAGGAATGTCATGAACTAATTTATCGGCGTAAAATATTATTCCAACATTATCGCTAATCTATGACTCAAGATAATTATTTGCAATTAAAAAACACACTGCTAAAACCAAACTTATTTTTAACACTAAAAAGCGCAATGCTTGTGAGCGTCACATAATCCCCCCTCTCAATTATGGAATTCAATACGTATGATAACACGAACTTTTCAGCCTCAGTCCCAGTATTCGTTTTCCCGAACCGTGCCAGATGATGTTCTTCAATCAGTCACCCCTGATTATATGCTATCCCCTTTTATTTCACCGATAGCACCAGCACATCGTCATTTCTCTATATTAATGTAACCTATAACCTTCCATGAACTTCAAACGGTGATATCAACGACAAATAGTTCCTCGCCTGGACCGGATGCCATAACATATAATATGATCATGTTACTTCCTTCACAGGCTCAACTTCTATATTCTACATTCAGTTCACATCCCAGTGCAATGGAACAACTTTTTTGTAAAACCTATATTAAAACCCAAAAACCCCTGATGTTCCAGAACATTTCCGTGGTATTGTTTTAAGTTCGTGTATTCGTAATACATTTTCTAATATTATACTTAGACGATTAATATGGGTATTAGATTATTATAATCTTTTCCCTAAGTACCAATTTGCCTTTATAAAGGGGCGTAGAACGCATGATCCAATTTCCATATTCATCCTTAATATATTGTTAGCCTGGTGGAGAAAGCAATCTACCATAGCTATGTTCCCAGATATAAAAAGTGCTTATGACTCTGTTTTACTACATATATTATGGGAAAAATTAGCTATGACCGGCTTTCCATTTAACTTCATCTCCATTTTGCATCAATTATTTACTAATGGTACAATCACCCTAAAATCTGCACAGCATCAATTTCCAAGTCGCCAGACGTCTCATGGATTACCCCAGGGTTCAATATTAAGTGGAGTATTATTTGCATTATATATGCGAGAATTGGAATCCATAATAACTCCTTTAAAGCGAGTCTTGGCCTTTGCAGATGATTTTGTGATTTATTTTTCTCATACCAACATAGATGAATGCCGGAAAACGATTTCACAGGTTATGAGCAAAGCTTTTCAGTGGTTAACTACTCACGGTTTACAACTTTCGATTCCAAAGTGTGCAGCTATGGTTTTTACTTCTAAACGTGTTTTTGATATAAGTCCAATAAGTTTTGACCGATATAGTATTCCATTTACTAATCGGCATACCTATTTAGGTATCTGTCATGATTGCAATCTTAATTGATATTATCATATCCAGGCTTCACACCGAAAAGCGGAGGTTTATCTTAATGCCGGAAAACGATTTCACAGGTTATGAGCAAAGCTTTTCAGTGGTTAACTACTCACGGTTTACAACTTTCGATTCCAAAGTGTGCAGCTATGGTTTTTACTTCTAAACGTGTTTTTGATATAAGTCCAATAAGTTTTGACCGATATAGTATTCCATTTACTAATCGGCATACCTATTTAGGTATCTGTCTTGATTGCAATCTTAATTGGTATTATCATATCCAGCCTTTACACCGAAAAGCGGAGGTTTATCTTAAAATTCTTCACACCGTCACTAGGCGTAACTGGGGAGCTGACCCATCCTCTGCATTACTACAGTATCGAGCTACCACTCGTGCTTATTTTGATTATAGTGCGTATATAATTGATCTAGCACCAAAAATAGTCTATAAAAATTGGATATAATACAACATACTGCAGTGAGATGTAGTATTGATGCCCTTAAAACCACTACTACCAATGCGCTTTTAGTTGAGACAAGTGAGTCTCCTCTCAATATTCCTCGTTTAATGTTAGCCAAAAATATATTATGAAACACTTTGCCCGAACGGATTCACTTATTATACCCAAAATGCAACTTTTGTACGAATATTATCAAAAACGTCCCCCTAAAAATGGTAGATATCTAGCGATATATATGGCGTACTCTGCATTGTGGCATATTCAAGACTCAGTCTTTAGAACACCTCATTTAGTCATGCACTCATACTCCTACGAAACGCTTAATTTTAAGCCTCAGATTATTATTCACTCTTCTTCCCTATCATCCCACCCTTCACAGAGTACAGAAGTAATCCTGTCAACAGTAAAGAAACTTAAAGTATCACCGAATCCACACGACGTAAATATTTTTACAGATGGAGCAAAATCCCAGCATGGCGAAGGGGCAGCATTCTTTGACTCCAATACGCGCGAAAGTTTTCAATATCATTTACCTAATACTATAACTATTTTCACGGCTGAACTTTAAGCAATTCACCAAGCTCCATCATACGTACAACGTTACGAATTTTCGAAAGTCAATATTTTTACAGACTCTCAAAGTGTTCTTCACACTTTGCATACACCCCCGCAGTCTTATAATGTTTAATTATATGAAGTCAAACAAATGCTGTATCAACTCGAGCAGTCAGGAGAATGTATTACCTTAATCTGGATAAAAGGGCATACGGACAACCCAGGTAACGATGAAGCTGACCTAGCTGCTAAAGAAGCAATTCATTCTAATACTGACCCCCTACAAATCAAAGTTCCGATTACAGATTATTTTCCCCTTTTCAAATATGAAGCTCGTCAATCTTGGCAAACCATGTGGCACCACTCGTCAAGTATCAAAGGTAAATACTTCTATCAAGTGCAGCCCTATATTCCTACAAAACCATGGTATTTAAATGGATCTTACACTCGGCGTCATATAATTTATATCATACGCTTGCGTTTTAACCACACATTAACTCCCGAGAATATATACAGATTTCACATCTCTAACGTCCCAAACTGTTTATGTGGTCAGCCAAACGGAGATAGCAATCATATATTTTTCAATGTCCGCAATAGTCAACGTCTTTTAATTAAGCAATTAATAAAATTTAACATACCTCTGCCAACAAACATTCAATCCTTATTAATTGAAACTTCACTACGTACTATTTCACTGGTAAACCAATTTCTTGACCATATCAAATTAAGGTTGTAAACAAAAGATCTGCCATTGCTTTTCGCAACTTGTATGGGAATTGCACTTCTACATTCTTTTGGTGTTAAATACAATGGCGAGATAACTTGACGTTACCAACAATATTACATATCTACGTGTGATTAAAAGTCCCCGAGTGAGTGATGCGTGTGTATATTAAGTCTCATTTATCATTCAAGAGATGATAAAAAGTGTGTACAGTGACTGGATGACAGTACGACTCAAACCCAAACAAACCTATCAAGTTGCAGAAGAAGACGGTATTTGGTCAGCGATCACCGTGGACGTGTACTATACAGTACCTGATTATTAGAACTTGGAGTAACCTAGAACACTTTCGGTGTTCGGCTGTTGTGCAGTGCACACGTCTCTCTCCGGTCACTGGTGCAGCGGCTTTTTCACGTCTGTAGATAAGTAGAGTATTTTGTGTTTGTATCCTAGTAATTCTTCTCGTGTAGTTGTTTCGGTTCTAGTATAGTGTAATCACCTTTCGGAGTACTATGTCTGTAGATAGTGGCGGTGGCCCTTTAGGAAGACCTCCTGATATTGGCAAGGATGCCATGAGTGAGGACTTACACATGGACGCTAGTAATACTGATACCCAACGAGACAGTTCTCAAGATACAATACGTGACATGGATCAGCGCCAGCACGTTTTTGTATCTACATATTCTAACACTCATCTTGGCCCCTACATAGTATATGTAGAATCGACCGAATCTCAAAATAAAATAGGACATATTCACCCTATGACTCTGGGTCGGATCTTCTATGAGAGGCAAATTGGTGAAATCAAGGCCATCCATAAGAAGGGAAGAAATAGGATCCAAATTACTTTCATGTCTAGTAAGGCTGCAAACGCCTTTCTTTCTCATCCCATTCTTAATGAAAAGAAATTGAAAGCTTTTATTCCGTCCTCGAATATTCATCGAGTGGGGGTAGTACGGGGAGTAGACACTACTATTTCCCAATCCGACATTCTCACCTATTTAGAATTGCCATATCCTGTAGTGAAAGTACAACGTCTAAATAGACGATCATCCAAAGAGGGAAAAACTGAATATATCCCTACAGGTACTGTGAAGGTTGTATTTGAAAGTCAACAACTTCCGAAAAGTGTGTTCATTTTTAAGGTTATTCTAGAGGTTCAGGCCCTTATATTCTCTCCTTTATTATGCAAACGATGCCAGCGGTATGGACATACCGCTACTAATTGTCGTTCAAGGGAGCCGAGATGTGGAAAATGTTCCCTTAATCACTCTACCGAAGATTGCACTCACCAACTAGTTAAATGCGCTAATTGTGCAGAAAATCATCCTGCGGGGGCTGAACGTTGTGAAATCCACAAACAACAGAAAGAAATCAAACGCATTATGAGTGTTGAAAACAAATCCTATTTAGAAGTAAAAAACTATTTTGCCCCATTAGAGTCCATATCCAACCCTCTTATGATGCCACAACATTTCCCTCCTTTACCCAATAGACCTTCCCAATCGGAAGAAACTCTTCATCGAAAGCGTAAATTCACTATGGTGGTTAGTAACCCTCCCCGGCCACCCGTTAAACCAGGTTATGACAGGGCGTCATATCTGAATTTGATAAGTAATCCAAAGACGGTTCCAGAACATTCTGGCACTCCAGTAGTGCGTTTGATACCTGCTACTCCTAACGAGCCTGCATCTACATCATGGAAGTCAAGTCACCAAAGGCAACCTTCGGATCCCCACGCACAAATATCTGCATCTCCCTCTGTCATAGCTTTACATTGTAATTCAAATGTTAATTCTAATGAAAAATGTCGAAACGTCTCTAAAAATTTGAAGATTTAATGGAACACATGGGACAAAACGTCCAATGGAAGCATCTCTTAAAGTCATTACATGATGAGGTTCTTATTTTATTGGGACATTCCACTACTTCCAAGTTAAACATGCGATTATTGCAATGGAATTGTATGAGCATACTAAATAAGAAACATGAATTAGTGAGTTTGTTAAATCCTCTTGATCCTGCGGTAATTTTAATGAGCGAAACCTGGTTGAAATCTCATTTTCATTTTTGTATGAAAGGTTTTATGGTCCTACGGCAAGATGCACCCATCTCTGGAGGTACAGGCATTTTACTCAAACAAGACATCTATTTTCAGGAAGCCCCATTAAACTATATTATACCGGGAACACAAGCCCTTGCAGTAAAAATTCAAGATTGGTACGTGGTTTCAATATACTGCCCGCCGTGGATAAAAGGTAATTATGCCCAATGTACATCTTTCACAAAAAACACTCTCATAGCTGGTGATTTTAATGCCCAAAATCCTCTTTGGGGGAGCATATCTAGCTGCCCCAAAGGGAGGAATGTTGAAAAAATCACCGTAAAACAGGAACTGGTTATCCTCAACGACGGTTATCCTACTCGTCTAACAGCTCCTAACATTAATAAAAGTTCAGTAGACCTCACTATTTGCACAGTTGATTTGGCACACAAAACAAATTGGAGTGTAATTTACGATACCCATCAAAGCGACTATTTCCCCATACTAATAGATATAGGCCCACAGGTTCACAGGAATATCTCTCACTTTACTGCATCCCGTAATCTCCGCTCGTTTGATTCTACACTATTCACGACCATTCTCGCAGATAAAATACGCTCTACAATTCCAGATCCGCATATTCTTGACTATGATCTACTGTTATCCTTTATTCATTCTCATTTAGATACCTATCACCCCATTGAACACAAGCAGCATTTTAAAATGCAGAGCAATTCTATTCGTTGGTGGGATTCCGAATGTGCTTCTTAGTTCGTCGAAGGCAAGCTGCCTTAAAAGCTTATAGAACATATGGCACCTATGATCACTATATCCAATATAAAAAAATAGTCGCTTCTATACAGACTATTTTTAATGAAAAACGACGAACAGCGTGGAAGGTATTTGTCACATCTATCAATCGACAAACTCCTATCAAAGACATATGGGCAGCCATCAAACATTTAAGTAATGCTCACACAAATTTTGTTTCTCAATCGGACCCTAACGGAATTGCCCAATTTTACCACCAACTAACACCAGATTACGTGGAACCTCCTTATGAATATAGTTTTATACCTGCCTCCGCAAAATTTTCTAGTCTATTACAGAATATCTCCCTCCATGAACTAGATATGGCACTAGAACATCGAAAAGATACTAGTCCGGGCAGAGATTCTATAACTTATAAAAATGTTGAAATGTCTACCTCCCACGCTAAGCAAACGCTGCTAAATACATTCAGCGCCATATTCGATAGCCATGCAATTCCTGTCGATTGGAACGATTTTCAAATTATACCACTATAAAAAAAGGTAAACATCCTCAAGACACAAACGAGTATAGAAGGATCGCTTTGGGTTCCTGCCTTCGTAAAACTTTTCAACGAATCCCCTTGCACCGTCTTCTATGGTGTTTAGAATATTATAATATACTTCCAGTGTACCAGTTTGGGTTTTTGAAAGACCGCAGTACGGCAGACGCTCTTAATATATTTTTTACAGACTTATTACTCGCTCGAAGTCGAGGTGACGTTTTGACGGCTATATTTCTCGATATAAAAGGAGCGTATGATAATGTGGAAATAGGAGTACCTATTGCCAAATGAGATAAGTGGCAATCTCCTCTTCCGTTTATTAATATCATACGGCAATTATTCACTAATCGTCATATTTTTATAAAGAACAATGGCCAGAGTCTCGATTCTAGGTACACTTCCAAAGATCTCCCACAAGGTGATATTTTGAGCCCTGTCTTATATCTGTTATATACCTTTGACTTAGAGCGGGTGATTTCTCAACAGGCTAGAATCCTACAACATGCTGACGATATAGTTATTTATTCCATTAAAGAATCGGCAATTGAATCCCGTACTACCATTGAACGTACACGAACGATCCTTCATAGATGGCTTCTACATCATAATTTAGAAACAGAATATCAAAAATCCTCTGCAATGATTTTTACGAGGAAACGAAATTATGATCATACGCCAATAACCTCTGGCTCTCATGAGATTAGTATCAAAACTTCGATCAAATATTCAGGAATTAAAATTGATAACAAATTACTCTGGAAAGAACATATCGAATATATTCTTTCCGAATTAGAAACTAAATATCATATCATTAAATCTCTCACTAAGCGCACCTGCGGATCGGACCCATATGCCCTTCTTACGGTATATAAAAATATCATCCGGTCAGTATTCGAATATGGCTGTCACTTTCTTGATATAGCATCTTTTAGCCACCTACGCAAACTTGATACCTTTCAGTTTAAAAAACTCCGCTTAATCATGAGGGCTATGTCTTCCTCCACAACGAACGCACTTTTAGCTGAAGCATCGGAACCGCCATTAAAGTTTCGACGACGACTACTCGCCAGCAAATATCTTCTAAACAAATTAAATAAATACCGCCACCCAATCCTCCCGAAACTACAGCTGTTGCACGAATATTATCAAAACCGGAATGTTAATGAAGTACATCAACCGGCTCTATTATGGGCATTTAACCAATCAATCAATCAATACTGATCTGCATTTAGGGCAGTCGCCCAGGTGGCAGATTCCCTATCTGTTGCTTTCCTAGCCTTTCCCGAAATGATTTCAAAGAAATTGGAAATTTATTGAACATCTCCCTTGGTAAGTTATTCCAATCCCTAACTCCCCTTCCTATAAATGAATATTTGCCCCAGTTTGTCCTCTTGAATTCCAACTTTATCTTCATATTGTGATCTTTCCTACTTTTATAAACGCCATTCAAACTTATTCGTCTACTAATGTCATTCCACGCCATCTCTCCGCTGACAGCTCGGAACATACCACTTAGTCGAGCAGCTTTTCGTCTTTCCCTCAATTCTTCCCAACCCAAACATTGCAACATTTTTGTAACACTACTCTTTTGTCGGAAATCACTCAGAACAAATCGAGCCTCTTTTCTTTGGATTTTTCAAGTACTTTAATCAGGTAATACTGGTGAGGGTCCCATACACTGGAACCATACTCTAGTTGGGGTCTTACCAGAGACTAATATGCCCTCTCCTTTACATCCTTACTACAACCCCTAAACACCCTCATAACCATGTGCAGAGATCGGTACCCTTTATTTACAATCCCATTTATGTGATTACCCCAATGAAGATCTTTCCTTATATTAACACCTAGATACTTACAATGATCCCCAAAGGGAACTTTGACCCCATCAACGCAGTAATTAAAACTGAGAGGAATTTTCCTATTTGTGAAACTCACAACCTGACTTTTAACACCGTTTATCAACATACCATTGCCTGCTGTCCATCTCACAAGATTTTCGAGGTCACGTTGCAGTTGCTCACAATCTTGTAACTTATTTATCACTCTATAGAGAATAACATCATCCGCAAGAAGCCTTACCTCCGATTCCACTCCTTTACTCATATCATATATATAAGAAAACATAAAGGTCCGATAACACTGCCCTGAGGAACTCCCCGCTCAACTATTACAGGGTCAGACAAAACTTCACCTACTCTATCTATCTGAGATCTATTTTCTAGAAATATAGCAACCCATTCAGTCACTCTTTTGTCTAGTCCAATTGCACTCATTTTTGCCAGTAGTCTCCCATGATCCACCCTATCAAATGCTTTAGACAGGTCAATGCGATACAGTCCATTTGACCACCAGAATCCAGGATATCTGCTATATCTTGCTGGAATCCTACAAGTTGAGCTTCAGTGGAATAATCTTTCCTAAAACCGAATTGCCTTCTGTCGAACCAGTTATTAATTTTACAAACATGTCTAATATAATCAGAAAGAATGCCTTCCCAAAGCTTACATTCAATCAATGTCAAACTTACTGGCCTGTAATTTTCAGCTTTATGTCTATCACCCTTTCCTTTACACACAGGGGGTACTATAGCAACTCTCCATCCATCTGGTATAGCTCCTCCGACCAAACAATAATCAAATAAGTACTTCATATATGGTACTATATCCCAACTCATTGTCTTTAGTATATCCCCAGAAATCTGATCAATTCCAGCCGCTTTTCTAGTTTTCAACTTTTGTATCTTATTGTAAATGACATTGTTATCATATGTAAATTTTATTACTTCTTTGGCCTTAGTCTCCTCCTCTATGTCGACGTTATCCTTGAAACCAACAATCCTTACATACTGCTGACTGAATACTTCTGTCTTTTGAAGATCTTCACATACACACTCCCCTTGTTCATTAATTATTCCTAGAATGTCCTTCTTGGAACCTGTTTCTGCCTAAAAAATACCTATACATATCCTTCCATTTTTCACTAAAATTTGTATGACTGCCAATTATGCTTGCCATCATGTTATCCTTAGCTGCCTTCTTAGCTAGATTCAATTTTCTAGTAAGTTCCTTCAATTTCTCCTCTAACTCTATTTCTCTATTTCTTTATTTCTTCTCTATTTCTTTCCAGTCTGCACCTCCTTCTTGGTCTCTTTATTTCTCTATTATAATAAGGTGGGTTTTTACCATTCCTTACCACCCTTAAAGGTACAAACCTGTTTACGCATTCCTCAACAATTTCTTTAAACCCATCCCAGAGTCTGTTTACATTTGTATTTACCGTTTTCCACCGATCATAGTTACTTTTTAGAAACTGCCTCATGCCTGCTTTATCAGCCATATGGTACTGCCTAACAGTCCTACTTTTAAGACCTTCCTTTCTATCACATTTATTTTTTTAACTACCACAAAACAGCTTCATGATCACTATTACCATCCATTATTTCAGTTTCCCTATAGAGCTCATCTGGTTTTATCAGCACGACATCCAGGATATTTTTCCCTCTGGTTGGTTCCATCACTTTCTGAATCAGCTGTCCTTCCCATATTAACTTATTTGCCATTTGTTGGTCATGCTTCCTGTCGTTCGCATTTCCTTCCCAATTGACATCTGGCAAATTCAGATCTCCCGCTACAATCACATTTCTTTCCATGGCGTTTTCCACATAGCTGACTATCCTATCAAATAATTCCGAATCCTCGTCAGTGCTACACTTTCCCGAACTGTACACTCCAAATATATCAAGTTGCCTATTATCTTTAGAAATGAGCCTTAAACCTAGAATTTCATGTGTCTCATCTTTAAATTTTTCGTAGCTTACAAATTCTTCTTTCACCAGAATGAACACTCCCCCTCCCACCATCCCTGTCCTATCTCTACGATACACACTCCAGTGCCGTGAGTCAATTTCTGCATCCATTATATCATTTCTCAGCCATGATTCAACTCCTATTACAATATCTGGTAAATATATATCTATTAAATTACTTAATTCTATTCCTTTCTTTACAATACTTCTACAGTTCAACACTAACTATTTTATGTCATCCCTACTTGATTTCCAGTTCCCTGTTCCCTTATCACCGCTCCCTAGGCCATCCCGTTTCCCTAAATGTACCTCCCTAACCCTTCCAAACAAATTTCCTAACTTATATGTACCACTGCGGTTTAAATGAAGGCCATCTGAGCGCAGATCCCTATCTCCTACCCACTCATTAGGATCTAGAAATTTCACTCCCAGTTTCCCACATACCCACTCCATAGTCTCATTTAAATCCCCAATCACCCTCCAGTCAGTATCCCTCCTACACAGTATTCCACTAATAACAATCTCCTCTTTCTTAAATTTCACCCGTGCTGCATTTACCAGATCCCACACATCTCCAACTATGTTGGTACTTATATCAGCTTGTCTTACGTTGTTGGCACCAACGTGAAACACTACCACCTTCTCCTTCCCCTCCTCCCTCTCTTCTACTTTCCTCAACATCTGCCTCAACCTAATTCCTGGATAACATTCTACCCTGGTTCCTTTTCCTCCACACACTTTCCCCACGTGTCTAACGATGGAATCCCCCATGACCAGAGCCTCAGCCCTCCCCACCTCATCTGATCCCCTCCCCTCCTGGTCAGCCCTATCTTCTCTCACCGCTGCAGAAGCTACTTCCTCCTCCCTTTCCTCCTTCCCATGACCCTGTTCCACCTGTCTTTTCCTATCCTCTACTCTACATTTCCCTTTCCTACCTTTTCCCTTCCTCCTACTTCCGCGCATCTCAGCAACAGTTCCCTGTTCCTCATCTTCCCTCTGTTGTTCTACCTGGAGTGACTCGTACAGATTTCGCACAGCCACCTGTCCTGAATTCTGATCCTGAATAGAGCCCTTAGCCTGCAATCTCCTTCCCCTTAGAACATTAGACCACCTGTCTTCTACAACTCCTCCCTTTCCTTCCCCTCCTTCTTGTACACCTACTGTAACTGTACATTGTTTGAGGGAGTCCTATCTTCCTTCCTGTCTTATGTGAGAATCCTAATTATCTCCCTCAAAATTTCCAAATCCTCCCTCATACCCCTCAATGCCTCACCACACCCACAATAAGTACACTCGCGCTCCTTAGCCATTCTTTACGGGGGAAAAAAATTAAATTAAGAAATAAAATAACTTATTTGCAAAAAATAAATGAACGAAGGGATATATTGTGTGGGATAGTACACAACAATAAGGTAATTAATATACGACTACACTACAATACTACTTAGTCGTGCTCTATTTTTTATTATTCTACAACCCCTAACAGGATAAAAACTGCTGTTAATTACTGAATATCGAAAGTAATACACAAGAACTACACAATTCCAAACTGCAATTAAGCCTATCCTAATTACAACAACAGTATTTTAGTAAGAGTTTCTACGGATACCTCTACTACACCAGTACTACACAAATATTTTACAATAATAAAATAAGCACACTCAATTCTAATAGGATATTACTCGTATACTACTGTACAGTACACTAGAGTAATTATTACACTACCAAGTAAGTACACTACCAATTCGGTCACTTTCGTACTAGCATGGTACAAACATTAAACCACCCGAAATACTCTATACCTTGTCGAGCTAGTACATTTAAACCCGACATTCTTCACACTATCTTCAAAAATAGTCATCCAATACTACGAACAAATAGTCATGTCACGAACAGTCTATTTCATTTTGCGTTGAGTACCCACGAGCAATATATCACTTTCTACACTGATGGTTCGAAGAATCTATCTCCAACTCAAATTAAAAAAAATCAAAATCTCTTTATTTGCAAATGAGGTGTCTACCTCGGTGGCAAATGGTACACTAAAATACATTATTGTCAAGCACTAAATTTTAAATTAACAAGAGACGAAGAAAATTTTCCTAGAATACAATATTATACAATTTACGCTAATAATTTGTTCTATTTAACACACACATCATCATTAATAAATTTATATTGTTTACAAAATTCTACTTATAATATCTTACAAACATGGTCAACTCATATACAGTATGTGAAATTACTTTTAATAATAATATACTAATAATATAATATAATAATAACTGGTATAAGATTAAAATTAACATTGAATTTATTTACATATTTATATTTTACAAATTTTGGAACCTAAGTAGCATAACGACCTGTTGCGTCTTAACCAGAGCCCATTTTGCCACCACTTTTCAGAGTTCCTGAAGGGCCTTCACAGCTACCGTAGCGGTCCTAGGGCCCTCGAAGTCCCCACTGTACTTCACCCCTACAGGCAGTCCCCTACTTGGGCTGTCCAAACTCCATAGACCAGGGGATGGAATTAATTTATTCACACACATTTTTATTTACAATATCCTGCACTGGTCGAATGCCCTCTAACATTTCATTTATTTCCTCTGTTGTTGTTTATTCTCTACTTGAATATCTGTACAGATTTTGGAAAAGGATCAAACACTACCCCTGGTAAACTGTTCCACTCCTTCACGCCCTTCCCAATGAATGAAAATTTACCCCAATCACTTCTGCTAAAATTCCTTCTAATTTTGTACTTGTGGTCAGTTCTACCAATATAATTATTTTCCAACTGAAGCCTCTCACGGATATCTCTCCATGCTTCTTCTCCTGTATAGGCTCTAAATAATCCTATAAGTCTAGTTTTCTCCCTTCTCTTACTTAAAGTTTCCCACCCTAGTTCCTTTAACATTTCTCCTGAAATCCCCTGTTACAAATCTTGCTGCTTTCCTCTGCACACTATCTATTTCTTTTATTAGATATTCTTGCTGAGGATCCCAAACCCTGCTTGCATATTCCAATAATGGATGAACCATACTTAGGTAACTTTTTTCTTTTAATTCTTTGTTGCATCCTTTAAAGTAGCCTCATTATGACATGTAACGATCTGTATGCTTTCCCAACAATGTCATCAACATGACCCTTCCAGTGCAAATTACTTTCAAATCTCACACCTAAGTTTTTGCACTTGCCATCTTTTGGGATAACTACCTCATCCAAAGTATATTCAAATTCAGTTTTAAAGCTCCTGTTTGTAAATGTTGTAACAGTAGATTTGCCTCCATTAATCTTCATATTATTTTCTTCAACCCACTCTTGGATACTCTCAAGGTCCCTTTGTAATTCTGAGCATTCCTCAATGTTATTTACTTCCCTATAAACAATTATGTCATCTGCATACAATCTTATTTTCGATGTTATATTGTTCCCTAAATCATTTGCGTATATTAAGAAAAGTAACGGACCGATTATACTACCCTGTGCAATTCCCTTCCAAACTTTCTCTTCCTGTGATATATTATTTCCTACTTTGACTTTCTGAACCCTTGAATTTAGAAATGTTCTTATCCAACGTACAACCCTTACGTTCAATCCTATTCCCTCCAATTTCTTTAATAATATTCCATGTTCCACTCTATCAAAGGCTTTGGAAAGATCTATGGCTATGCAATCTAACTGGCCTCCTGAATCCAACTGATCTGATATGTCCTGCTGAAATCCCACCAGTTGTGCCTCGCAAGAAAATTTCTTTCGAAATCCATACTGGCTCGTCATGAACCAATTTTTATCATCACATATCCCTCTGATGTACTTTGATATTAAACTCTCCAGTATTTTACAAACTATACTGGTCAGGCTGATTGGTCTGTAGTTCTCTGGTTTCCTTTTATCACCCCTTCCTTTATAAATTGGTATTATTATAGATTCCTTCCATTCCTTTGGTATTACACTATTATTTATGACATAGTCAAAGAGAAATTTTAAATAAGGCACTATGTACCACCCCATTGTCTTTAATACCTCTCCAGTAATTTGATCACTTCCTGCTGCTTTTCCTTGCTGAAGCAGTTGGATTTCTCTGAAAATATCTTCATTTTTGAATGAGAAGCTTCTTGTTTCCCTATGTGTCTCTCCCTCTCTATCTTCTGTTATGGTTTCCAAGTCCTGACAATCTTCTACTGAATCTTTGAATTCCCTACTGAAGAGGTTTGCTTTCTCAGTATCTGTTAAATAGTGTTCACCCCCTTCTCCCACCATTGTAGGAATTTGGATTCCTTTTCCTTTTTGATTCCTAGTATATGAATACAGCATTTTCCATTTCCCTTTGTGGTCATTACCCTCTTGAAGAATGCCATTCATATAATTCTCTTTTGCTTCCATTTTCACTCTATTCAGTTCCCTCATTAGCTGTTTTCTAGTTTCTCTATTCTCCCTGCCCTCTTTGATTTTCCTGTATACTATTCTACATTTTCTTTTTAATTTTCTTATTTCCCTTGTATAATAAACAGGGTCTGAGGTCATTTTACCCTTCTTAACAGGTACAAATCTCTTCTCTCCTTCCCAAATGATTCCTTTAAATTTAGCCCAAAGTGTATCCACATTACTCCCTTCACTTATCCAACAACTGAATTGTGATTTAAGGTAAGTCCCAAATTCATCAACTATAGTTTTTCTGTACAATTTCTTGTCTTGTGTGACCCTCTTATTAAGCCTTTTTGGTACCAGTCCTACATCCATTATTACAGCCTTATGGTCACCTATTCCTTCAATTACCTCAGTTTTATCAACAATTTCCCATGGTTTAACCAAGAATACATCTAGTAAGTTATTGAGACGAGTCCGTTCTTGTACTACTTGTGTAAATCCTCCCTCCCAAATTAACTTATTTGCCAGTTTCTGTTCATGGGCTTCACTTGCAGCTCCATTCCATTCAACTTCAGGCAAATTTAGATCTCCCCCAATTATTACCATATCATTATTATTGTTTTTATGAGTATAATCTATTATTTTCTCAAATATTTCCATGTCTCTTTCCTCTTTTCCAGGCCTGTATGTTCCTATAATTCCCACCTCCTTCATATTATGACAAACTAATTTTATCCCTAATATTTCATCCCTTTCATCGGTAAACCATTCATGTGAACAATAAGTTTCCTTCACCAGAATAAACACCCCCCTCCCTTTTTATCTCCTCGGTCTCTACGATAGACTGTGTACCCTTCTGGAAATACTTCTCTATTACCCACCCCTTCTCTCAACCATGATTCTACTCCTATCACCACATCAGTCTCATAAGCTTCCATCAATGTACCGAATTTTAATTGTTTATTTACTACACTCTGACAGTTTACCAAGAGCAATCTCAGACCTCCTTCCTCCCTAAAACTTGACTGGTGTAGGTGCTGCATTTTACTCCCCCCAACTGGCTGTGAACAAAAAATACACTCTCCCACAGCTAGCTTCTTCTTTCACGGCCGAAATATTCGCAATACGCCAGGCTTTATTGTACATAAAATATTCCGGAATATTAAAAGCTCTAATTTGTACTGACTCCTTAAGCACGTTGATGGCTTTAGACAATCCCGAACATACAAATAATTGGTACATTCAAAATTTACGCAAATTAAGTAATGACTTGTCCCTCCGTAATATTAATGTATTATTCGCGTGGATCCCGGGCCATTTTGGAATACAAGGTAACATCACAGCAGATAACCTAGCTAAAGAGGCAGCCCAGGGTACTGGATTAGACTACTACATCGCAGTTCCACACACAGACTTATGGGAACACTGTCGTCACTTCATCCACGATCAGTGGAGTGCAGAATGGCGCCTAACTTCCCAGTTTAAAGGGAAGCACTTATTCACGCTTATGCCTGACATTGCTAATAAACCGTGGTTCGCTTTTGGTAACTACACTCGGCGTCATATTACTACAATCATACGGCTCCGTCTAAATCATGTCTGTACGCCTGCACATCTCTATCGCCTTAATCTTATCGAAAGTAACTTATGTCCATGCGGACGAGCAGTCGGTACTGTAAATCACGTTTTTTTTCAAGGTAACGAGTCGATGGGAGCCCCAGGGCGAATATAGTGCTCTTTTACTCATTGGTGTCCATGGAATCCCTGATGAGCCAGGAAAATCGCTTTTTGCCTGCACGAGTGGGGGAAAAATCACTCTGTCCTGTCCGAAGGAGGGCAGGTCAGAACTGAAACCCCCTCATCGCTACGTGACGTCGGGTATTAACATGGGAAAAGGGCCCTCTCAAGAAACAGAATTTGGAACGTGAGAATGAATAGACTGTGTCGAAATTTAGAATTTGTTGTACAGGAGCAAGGGACCCCGGTACTTGAAACGAGTATTAGGTTTCCTGGTCCTGATTACCCTTTTTTAGCAGGGCGATGCCCTCGTCACTCGACTGGGAAACCACCCTCATGATCTGTTCAAACAGTGTAAGTAGTATAATAAGCGGGTTCTGCCGCACCTCCGCCGCCGCACGCCTCCTCCTCCGCCGCCGCCGCCGCCCGCGGGAAATTTGAATTTTGGCGGGAAATTTGAATTTTGGCGGGAGATTTGAATTTGTAAACAAAGCCACGTGCTTTTTGACAGCTGTCATCGACAACAACGCATCGCTAACCTCAGTACTGCCATCTTGACGGGCCTAAACCTCACTAGTGCCAACTTAACCTAACTAGCATGAGGTAAACAAAGCCACGTGTTTTTGACAGCCACGTGCTTTTTGACAGACAACAACGCATCGCTAACCTCAGTACTGCCATCTTGACGGGCCTAAACCTTAGTGGTACCAACTTAACCTCACTAGCGCGAGGTAAACAAAGCCACGTGCTTTTTGACAGCCACGTGCTTTTCAACAGATTTGTAAACAAAGCCACGTGCTTTTTGACAGACAACAACGCATCGCTAACCTCAGTACTGCCATCTTGACGGGCCTAAACCTTAGTGGTACCAACTTAACCTAACTAGCATGAGGTAAACAAAGCCACGTGCTTTTTGACAGCTGTCATCCGCCATCTTTGAGTACAGTGCTGCCCTCTTTAGCTACTTACCTTTGACAGCTGTCATCCGCCATCTTTAAGCAGTGCTGCCCTCTATGTGGTGGCGGCAAATTCTAAATGCTTTACAAACCTATGCCCCTTTTTGACAGCTGTCATCCGCCATCTTTGAGCACTGTGCTGCCCTCTTTCATCACCTGTCATCGGCAGTGCTGTCATCTTGACGGGTCTAAACCTTAGTGCTACCAACTTAACCTGGCGCGTGGTAAACAAAGCCACGTGCTTTTTTGACAGCCACGTGCTTTTTTGACAGCTGTCATCCGCCATCTTTAAACCACAGTGCACTGTGCTGCCCTCTTTATCGTAGTAGATGTAAAATTCGTCACCTGTCATCGGCAGTGCTGCCATCTTGACGGGCCTAAACCTTAGTGCTACCAACTTAACCTCACTAGCTCGAGATAAACAAATCCACGTGCTTTTTGACAGCCACATGCTTTCTTGATAGCTGTCATCCGCCATCTTTAATCTATAGAGCACAGTGCTGCCCTCTTTAGCTACTTACCTTTGAAATGTGGTGGCGGATAATTTGAAAAATGCTTTTCGACAAGCAGCCATCTTTAATCATGAGAGCACCGTGCTGCCCTCTATGTGGTGGCGGCAATTTGAAAAATTCTACATGCTCTTGTTTGGAAACAAACTCACGTGCTTTTTTGACAGCTGTCATACGCCATCTTTAATCTATAGAGCACCGTGCTGCCCTCTTTAGCTACTTACCTTTGAAATGTGGTGGCGGCAAATTCCACATGCTCTTGTTTGGAAACAAAGCCATGTGCTTTCTTGACAGCTGTCATCCGCCATCTTTAATCTATAGAGCACAGTGCTGCCCTCTTTATCGTAGTAGATGTAAATTCGTCACAGCTGTCATCCGCAGTGCTGCCATCTTAACGAGCCTAAACCTTAGTGCTACCAACTTAACCTCACTAGCGTGAGATAAACAAATCCACGTGCTTTTTTGACAGCTGTCATCCACCATCTTTAATCTATAGAGCACAGTGGTGCCCTCTTTAGCTACTTACCTTTGAAATGTGGTGGCGGATAATTTGAAAAATGCTTTTTGATAGCAGCCATCTTTGAGCACCGTGCTGCCCTCTTTGTGGTGGCAGGCAATTCCACGTGACAGCAGCCATCTTTAATCATGAGAGCACCGTGCTGCCCTCTATGTGGTGGCGGCAATTTGAAAAATTCTACATGCTCTTGTTCGGAAACAAACTCACGTGCTTTTTTCTGACAGCTGTCATCCGCCATCTTGCATCTCAAACCTCAGTGCTGCGCTCTTTAGCTAGATACCTTTGAAATGTGGTGGCGGCAATTTGAAAAAAATCTATGTGCTCTTGTTTAGTAAACAAAGCCACGTGCTTTTTATGACAGCTGTCATCCACCATCTTTAATCAATAGAGCACTGTGCTGCTATCATGCGGGCAATTTCATCACCTGTCATCCACCATCTTTAATCTACAGAGCACCGTGCTGTCCTCTATGTAGTAGCGGGCAATTTGAAAAGTTCTGTTAGCCGTCATCCGCCATCTTTAATCAAGAGAGCACCGTGCTGCCATCTATGTGGTGGTGGCAAATTCCACGTGCTCTTGTTTAGTAAACAAACTCACGCGCTTTTTTGTCAGCTGTCATCCGCCATCTTACATCGCAAACCTCAGTGCTACACTCTTTAGTTGAAATATGGTGGCGGATAATTTAAAAAGAAAAATTCTACAGCAGCCATCTCTCGGCGCTAATTGCACAAGATGGTGGCTATACATGACTCCTTAGAGGTGCTTATGCAAGATAACCGCTATACATAGACTCCCTTGGGATGCTTGCGCAAGATGGCGGTTATACATGGCTCCTTATGAGATGCCCTAGGGATGCTTGCGCAAGATGGCGGTTGCTCTTATGAGGCGGCTTAAGGGTCCTTGCACAAGATGACTAGAGACGCCCTAAGGATGCTTGCGCAAAATGGCGGACGCAAGATGGCGGCTATACACGACTCCTTGTGAGACGCCTTAAGGGTGCTTGCGCAAGATGGCTGCTGCTCTTAGCTTAGAGGCTAACGTGTCATGCTAGTTCGATTCATTAAATTTGGGGCTTAAATGCAAAATGTTAAATATCTCGAAAACGGTGCATCGTAGAGCAAAACGGACAAAATTTTTCCGCCCAATACCTCGGTTCGCAGTACGAGGAACATGATAGCATAAGTCTAATGATGAGATCGACGGTTCGGTTCCTACTTAGGCCCTATGGCATTCACTCTGTTTTAGCTTGTATTGAAGCAAGTCTTCGTAACATGATCAGGTCTAGCTATGGTAGAGAGTATAACGTGCCGTGCAGGTTCGATTCATTAAATTTAGGGCTTAAATGCAAAATGTTAAATATCTCGAAAACGGATAAAATTTTTCTACCTGATACCTAGGTTTGCAGTATCAGGAGCATAAGAAAAACATAGTCTAATGATGAGATCGACGGTTCGATCCCTACTTAGGCCCTTTGGCATTGGCAGCTATCTAATTCTACGGCTATACATAGCTTCTTATGAGACGGCTTAAGAGCGCTTGCACAAGATGGCTGCTGCTCTTATGAGACGCCCTAGGGGTGCTTGCGCAAGGTAGCAGTGACAAGACGGTGACTATACACAGCTGCTTATGATACGGCCTAGAGGTGCTCACACAAGATGGTGGCTGCTCTGATGAAGAAAGTTAGCTTTGCATCGTGCAGGTATCTTTACAGCACTAAACCTCATACCTTTGAAATGTGGTGGCAGGTAATTTGAAAAATTCGACGTGCTTTTTCATAAGCTGTTAAGGCCTCCTCGTATGTCGAGGCATAGCTCTATCGAACGAGTTTAAACCTGCATCGGGATAGCTAGAGTAAGCGCGTGCTGCAGTGATGACGTCATTATGCATGTTTAGACTTGCAAATCACAGAAGAAACGTAACAAGGCTGGAATCGAAAACTGCACTCTATGCTGTTAACTTTATCATGTGATCGAAACATTGATTGAAGTATTTAGAACACGTAATAAGTAGAACCAAACACTGTACTCGATACAACATGTGTTTAGAACATGTCAGGGGATATCTTTGTTCTAAGAAGATTAGTTTACCGCACATTCCTTGGCTAAAGGGCTAATGGGCTAAAGGGCTAATGGGCTAAAGGGCTAATGGGCTAAAGGGCTAAAGGGCTAATGGGCTAAAGGGCTAAAGGTGCAACAACCTCATCGATCGCTATCAGCAAGAACGCTTGTACTTTGTTAAGTGTAGAAAATTAATCTTTATTGGTAAATGGTTTTATGTTCAGAACAAGGAATGGAACCTAGGGGTTACGTCTTACCTAATAAAATCCTCGAGGTGCGATGAGTTACGTTTTTCGAACTAGTGTTTGGAACACTGAACTTTTCAAGATGGCAAGAGTGTGGTTAGCAATGTTCTATTGTTGGATTTTAAATTCCGCGCTACAACATGCATAAGGTGGCAGCCCTTGAGGTTTACCGCCGTAAAGATGGCAAGAGTGAGGTTAGCAATGTTCCGTTGTTGGATTTTAAATTCCGCGCTATAACATGCATAAGGTGGCAGCCTTGAGGTTTACCGCCGTCAAGATGGCAGCAGTGAGGTTAGCGACGCTCTATTGTCCTTCAAAGTGAGGTTAGGGTTCGTCAAGAAGACAGCTGTCAAAAAAGCACGTGGCTATGTTTACCAAACAAGAGCACGTTGTCGTGACGTCACGGTCACGTAGTATGCTGCCTCAGCATGCAAAGTTCAATGTCTACACCTACGTAGTTAACACTCTGCTATGTTCACAAGATTTTTATACATCACTATTCTTTATGCTTTAAGTTCATTCACATAGGCTATGCTAAGATAGCAGCACAAACACATGCGAACTTTGTACATTCTAATGGAATAAGTTTAGTACTGTGCGCGTCATGGATACATGATGTGTGCACGCATTTAATCTTGACTATACGTAATGCTGCCGCTTTGTTTACAAGATTTTTATACATTGCTATTCTTTATGCTTTAAGTTCGTGCACGCACAAGCGATACTCGTACGCTCTAGCAGGAGAAGTTTAGTACGATATTCGATACATACATTATCGATAGGTGATGTGTACACGCTTTAGAACATAGCTCATCTTTATGCTTTAAGTTCATGCACATGGGTTAGGGATACACAAAAGCGATTGCTACATGCTCTAGCGGAAGAAGTCTAGTACGATAGTCAATGCATGTAAAATCGATAGGTTATGCTAAGATAGCAGCACACTTACACGATTTTAGCACAATCTAGTAGGAAAAGTTTAGTATGATAGTCGTTTCGTGCAAAATCATTAGGTAATGTGAAAACGCTTTGAAACAAGGCTATTCTTTGTACTTTAAGTTCATGCGTACAGGTTATGCTAAGATAGCAGCACAATCTAGCGCAAGAAGTTTAGTACGAGAGCCGATACATGCAAAATCGATAGTTGATGTGTACACGCTTTAAAACATGGTTATTCTTCGTACTTTAAGTTCATGCGTATAGGTTAGGCTAAGATAGCAGCACAGTCTAGCGTAAGAAGTTTAGTACGAGAGTCGATGCATGCAAAATCGATGGGTGATGTGTACACACTTTGAAACATGGCTATTCTTTGTACTTTCAGTTCATGCATCTTAGTTATGCTAAGATAGCAGCACAATCTAGCGGAAGAAGTTTAGTACGATATTTGTTGCATGCAAATCGATAGGTGATGTGTACACACTTTGAAACATGGCTATTCTTTTTACTTTAAGGTCATGCGTATAGGTTATGCTAGGATAGCAGCACAATCTAGCGGGAGGAGATTAGTACGAGATTCAATGCATGCAAAATCCATAGGTAATGTGTACATGCTTTGAAACATGGCTATTCTTTGTACTTTTAAGTTCATGTGTATAAGTTATGCTAAGATGCCAGCACAATCTAGCGGAAGAAGTTTAGTACGAGAGTCAATGCATGCAAAATCGATAGGTAATGTGTACACGCTTTGAAACATGGCTATGCTTTGTACCTTAAGGCCATGCGTATAGGTTATGCTAAGATACCAGCACAATCTAGCGGAAGAAGTTTAGTACGAGAGTCGATGCTTGCAAAATCGATAGGTAATGTGTACATGCTTTGAGACATAGCTATTCTTTGTACTTTAAGTTCATGCGTCTTAGTTATGCTAAGATAACAGCACAATCTACCTGCAGAAGTTTAGTACGAGAGTCGATACATGCAAATTCGATAGTTGATGTGTACACGCTTTGAAACATGACTAATCATTGTACTTTAAGTTCATTGGTATAGGTTATGCTAAGATAGCAGCACAATCTAGCGGAATAAATTTAGTACGAGATTTGATGCATGTAAAATCAATAAGTAATGTGTACACGCTTTGAAACATGGCTATTCTTTGTACTTTAAGTTCATGTGTATAAGTTATGCTAAGATAGCAGCACGACCTAGCGGAAGAAGTTTAGTACAATATTTGTTGCATGCAAAATCGATAGGTGATGTGTACACACTTTGAAACATGGCTATTCTTTGTACTTTAAGGTCATGCGTATTGGTTATGCTAAGATAGCAGCACGATCTAGCGGAAGGAGTTTAGTACGAGAGTCAATGCATGCAAAATCGATAGGTAATGTGTACACGCTTTGAAACATGGCTATTCTTTGTACCTTAAGGTCATGCGTATAGGTTATGCTAAGATACCAGCACAATCTAGCGGAAGAAGTTCAGTACGAGATTCGAAGAATGTAAAATCAATAAGTAATGTGTACACGCTTTGAAACATGCCTATTCTTTGTACTTTAAGTTCATGTGTATGAGTTATGCTAAGAGAGCAGCACAACCTAGCGGAAGAAGTTTAGTACGATATTTTTTACATGCAAAGTCGACAGGTAATGTGTACACGCTTTGAAACATGGCTATTCTTTGTACCTTAAGGTCATGCGTATAGGTTATGCTAAGATAGCAGCACAATCTAGCGGAATAAATTTAGTATTAGATTCGATGAATGCAAAATCAATAATAATGTGTACACGCTTTGAGACATAGCTATTCTTTGTACTTTAATTTCATGCGTCTTAGTTATGCTAAGATAGCAGCACAACCTAGCGGAAGAAGTTTAGTACGATATTTGTTGCATGCAAATTCGATAGGTAATGTGTACACGCTTTGAAACATGGCTATTCTTTATACTTTAAGGTCATGCTAAGATAGCAGCACAATCTAGCGGAAGAAGTTTAGTACGAGAGTCGATGCATGCAAATTCGATATGTGATGTGTACACGCTTTGAAACATGGCTATTCATTGTACTTTAATTTTATGGGTATAGGTTATAATAAGATAGCAGCACGATCTAGCGGATGAAGTTTAGTACGATGGTCGATGCATGTAAAATCGATAGGTGATGTGTACACGCTTTGAAACATGGCAATTCATACTGCTGCTCTGTTCCTAAGACTTTTAAGAATAGCTAATCCTAATGCTGCTCTTAACGACGTCGAGCTAAGGAATGATTACGTGACCGTGACGTCACAGTCACGTGCTCTTGTTTGGTAAACATAGCCACGTGCTTTTTTGACAGCTGTCTTCTTGACGAACCCTAACCTCACTTTGAAGTACAATAGAGCGTCGCCAATCTCACTGCTGCCATCTTGACGGCGGTAAACCTCAAGGCTGCCACCTTATGCATGTTATAGCGCGGAATTTAAAATCCAACAACGGAACATTGCTAACCTCACTCTTGCCATCTTTACGGCGGTAAACCTCAAGGGCTGCCACCTTATGCATGTTGTAGCGCGGAATTTAAAATCCAACAACAGAACATTGCTAACCTCACTCTTGCCATCTTGAAAAGTTCAGTGTTCCAAACACTAGTTCGAAAAACGTAACTCATCGCACCTCGGGGATTTTATTAGGTAAGACGTAACCCCTAGGTTCCATTCCTTGTTCTGAACATAAAACCATTTACCAATAAAGATTAATTTTCTACACTTAACAAAGTACAAGCGTTCTTGCTGATAGCGATCGATGAGGTTGTTGCACCTTTAGCCCTTTAGCCCATTAGCCCTTTAGCCCTTTAGCCCATTAGCCCTTTAGCCCATTAGCCCTTTAGCCCATTAGCCCTTTAGCCAAGGAATGTGCGGTAAACTAATCTTCTTAGAACAAAGATATCCCCTGACATGTTCTAAACACATGTTGTATCGAGTACAGTGTTTGGTTCTACTTATTACGTGTTCTAAATACTTCAATCAATGTTTCGATCACATGATAAAGTTAACAGCATAGAGTGCAGTTTTCGATTCCAGCCTTGTTACGTTTCTTCTGTGATTTGCAAGTCTAAACATGCATAATGACGTCATCACTGCAGCACGCGCTTACTCTAGCTATCCCGATGCAGGTTTAAACTCGTTCGATAGAGCTATGCCTCGACATACGAGGAGGCCTTAACAGCTTATGAAAAAGCACGTCGAATTTTTCAAATTACCTGCCACCACATTTCAAAGGTATGAGGTTTAGTGCTGTAAAGATACCTGCACGATGCAAAGCTAACTTTCTTCATCAGAGCAGCCACCATCTTGTGTGAGCACCTCTAGGCCGTATCATAAGCAGCTGTGTATAGTCACCGTCTTGTCACTGCTACCTTGCGCAAGCACCCCTAGGGCGTCTCATAAGAGCAGCAGCCATCTTGTGCAAGCGCTCTTAAGCCGTCTCATAAGAAGCTATGTATAGCCGTAGAATTAGATAGCTGCCAATGCCAAAGGGCCTAAGTAGGGATCGAACCGTCGATCTCATCATTAGACTATGTTTTTCTTATGCTCCTGATACTGCAAACCTAGGTATCAGGTAGAAAAATTTTATCCGTTTTCGAGATATTTAACATTTTGCATTTAAGCCCTAAATTTAATGAATCGAACCTGCACGGCACGTTATACTCTCTACCATAGCTAGACCTGATCATGTTACGAAGACTTGCTTCAATACAAGCTAAAACAGAGTGAATGCCATAGGGCCTAAGTAGGAACCGAACCGTCGATCTCATCATTAGACTTATGCTATCATGTTCCTCGTACTGCGAACCGAGGTATTGGGCGGAAAAATTTTGTCCGTTTTGCTCTACGATGCACCGTTTTCGAGATATTTAACATTTTGCATTTAAGCCCCAAATTTAATGAATCGAACTAGCATGACACGTTAGCCTCTAAGCTAAGAGCAGCAGCCATCTTGCGCAAGCACCCTTGAGGCGTCTCATAAGGAGTCGTGTATAGCCGCCATCTTGCGTCCGCCATTTTGCGCAAGCATCCTTAGGGCGTCTCTAGTCATCTTGTGCAAGGACCCTTAAGCCGCCTCATAAGAGCAACCGCCATCTTGCGCAAGCATCCCTAGGGCATCTCATAAGGAGCCATGTATAACCGCCATCTTGCGCAAGCATCCCAAGGGAGTCTATGTATAGCGGTTATCTTGCATAAGCACCTCTAAGGAGTCATGTATAGCCACCATCTTGTGCAATTAGCGCCGAGAGATGGCTGCTGTAGAATTTTTCTTTTTAAATTATCCGCCACCATATTTCAACTAAAGAGTGTAGCACTGAGGTTTGCGATGTAAGATGGCGGATGACAGCTGACAAAAAAGCGCGTGAGTTTGTTTACTAAACAAGAGCACGTGGAATTTGCCACCACCACATAGATGGCAGCACGGTGCTCTCTTGATTAAAGATGGCGGATGACGGCTAACAGAACTTTTCAAATTGCCCGCTACTACATAGAGGACAGCACGGTGCTCTGTAGATTAAAGATGGTGGATGACAGGTGATGAAATTGCCCGCATGATAGCAGCACAGTGCTCTATTGATTAAAGATGGTGGATGACAGCTGTCATAAAAAGCACGTGGCTTTGTTTACTAAACAAGAGCACATAGATTTTTTTCAAATTGCCGCCACCACATTTCAAAGGTATCTAGCTAAAGAGCGCAGCACTGAGGTTTGAGATGCAAGATGGCGGATGACAGCTGTCAGAAAAAAGCACGTGAGTTTGTTTCCGAACAAGAGCATGTAGAATTTTTCAAATTGCCGCCACCACATAGAGGGCAGCACGGTGCTCTCATGATTAAAGATGGCTGCTGTCACGTGGAATTGCCTGCCACCACAAAGAGGGCAGCACGGTGCTCAAAGATGGCTGCTATCAAAAAGCATTTTTCAAATTATCCGCCACCACATTTCAAAGGTAAGTAGCTAAAGAGGGCACCACTGTGCTCTATAGATTAAAGATGGTGGATGACAGCTGTCAAAAAAGCACGTGGATTTGTTTATCTCACGCTAGTGAGGTTAAGTTGGTAGCACTAAGGTTTAGGCTCGTTAAGATGGCAGCACTGCGGATGACAGCTGTGACGAATTTACATCTACTACGATAAAGAGGGCAGCACTGTGCTCTATAGATTAAAGATGGCGGATGACAGCTGTCAAGAAAGCACATGGCTTTGTTTCCAAACAAGAGCATGTGGAATTTGCCGCCACCACATTTCAAAGGTAAGTAGCTAAAGAGGGCAGCACGGTGCTCTATAGATTAAAGATGGTGTATGACAGCTGTCAAAAAAGCACGTGAGTTTGTTTCCAAACAAGAGCATGTAGAATTTTTCAAATTGCCGCCACCACATAGAGGGCAGCACGGTGCTCTCATGATTAAAGATGGCTGCTTGTCGAAAAGCATTTTTCAAATTATCCGCCACCACATTTCAAAGGTAAGTAGCTAAAGAGGGCAGCACTGTGCTCTATAGATTAAAGATGGCGGATGACAGCTATCAAGAAAGCATGTGGCTGTCAAAAAGCACGTGGATTTGTTTATCTCGAGCTAGTGAGGTTAAGTTGGTAGCACTAAGGTTTAGGCCCGTCAAGATGGCAGCACTGCCGATGACAGGTGACGAATTTTACATCTACTACGATAAAGAGGGCAGCACAGTGCACTGTGGTTTAAAGATGGCGGATGACAGCTGTCAAAAAAGCACGTGGCTGTCAAAAAAGCACGTGGCTTTGTTTACCACGCGCCAGGTTAAGTTGGTAGCACTAAGGTTTAGACCCGTCAAGATGACAGCACTGCCGATGACAGGTGATGAAAGAGGGCAGCACAGTGCTCAAAGATGGCGGATGACAGCTGTCAAAAAGGGGCATAGGTTTGTAAAGCATTTAGAATTTGCCGCCACCACATAGAGGGCAGCACTGCTTAAAGATGGCGGATGACAGCTGTCAAAGGTAAGTAGCTAAAGAGGGCAGCACTGTACTCAAAGATGGCGGATGACAGCTGTCAAAAAGCACGTGGCTTTGTTTACCTCATGCTAGTTAGGTTAAGTTGGTACCACTAAGTTTTAGGCCCGTCAAGATGGCAGTACTGAGGTTAGCGATGCGTTGTTGTCTGTCAAAAAGCACGTGGCTTTGTTTACAAATCTGTTGAAAAGCACGTGGCTGTCAAAAAGCACGTGGCTTTGTTTACCTCGCGCTAGTGAGGTTAAGTTGGTACCACTAAGGTTTAGGCCCGTCAAGATGGCAGTACTGAGGTTAGCGATGCGTTGTTGTCTGTCAAAAAGCACGTGGCTGTCAAAAACACGTGGCTTTGTTTACCTCATGCTAGTTAGGTTAAGTTGGCACTAGTGAGGTTTAGGCCCGTCAAGATGGCAGTACTGAGGTTAGCGATGCGTTGTTGTCGATGACAGCTGTCAAAAAGCACGTGGCTTTGTTTACAAATTCAAATCTCCCGCCAAAATTCAAATTTCCCGCGGGCGGCGGCGGCGGCGGCGGAGGAGGAGGCGGCGGAGGAGGAGGCGTGCGGCGGCGGAGGTGCGGCAGAACCCGCTTATTATACTACTAGTGTAGGAACGTGAAGCTGTCGATGAATGCGAAGATTGGAATTGTACCATGGAGAGCGGGACATGCGGCGGAGCACCTTGCTTTGAAGCACCTGGAGACGACCAAGAGGCGTCTTTGGAATATAGCACCAGGCCTCACATCCATAGAGAATAATGGACCAGATACACGCTAAGTAAAGTGACCGCTTGATCCTAATACTTAGGTGTTTGTTGAAGAGAAGGGGGCTCAAGGCCGCTACCCGGGCATACGCCCTCTGGAGGGCCTGGTCTATATTCCATCTCTAGGTGAGGCCCCTATCGATGATCAAGCCAAGGTACCTCACCTTGCTCAGCCATGGCAACTCACGACGACGGATGTGGAGATGACGAAATCTCGGCCGTCTGTACGAAAACAGAATGGCTTGGGTCTTGTCCGGGTTTACTTTTGCCTTGTTCTTGGTACAATAGTATAAAAATTTGTCGATCCAAGCTTGAAGTTTGGCGGTGGCATCGCAATATCGTCGCTGAGCGGTATAAACTGCGATGTCATCCGCAAACTGTTGAACTTCCACACCAGGAACCTTCGGGAGATCGTTCACGTATAGGGCGTAGAGGATAGGTGATAGGGCTCCACCCTTTGGCACGCCCGCAAGGAGTTGCCGAAGGGTGGATTTGGCACCTTCACAAGTGGCAAGAAATCGCCAATTCCTGAGGTAAGATTGAATAATTTTGACCAAAAACGTGGGAACCTGAAATTGTTCCGCGATTTTGACGATGAGGTTGTCGTGCCAGACGGTATCAAAAGCTTTTTGGACGTCGAAAATGACCACTGGCACGCTATGCCGTATATTGAATGATCCCGTAATATACTGGACTAAGCGTAAAACCGCTAGGGGAGCTGATCGTTTGGACCGGAAACCAAACTGCTCCGGTCGCAGTATATTACTGGTAGAAAGGTAACCCTTGAGATGATGGAGAATAAGTCTCTCAAAAATTTTGGAAAGGTGAGAAAGAAGGCTGATAGGTCGATAGTTCTGCGGGAACAACCTGTCCTTCTCCGGCTTAGGAATGACCACCATCTTGGCAGTCTTCCAGGCCGAAGGGAAGTAGCCCAAGGAAAGACAGGCTGTGAAGATGGTAGCAAGAAAGACTACCGCGCGGTAGGGGAGAGATTTGAGTTCCTTGACAGTCACACTATGTAAATCACATCTTTCTTCAGTGTCAGACATATGAACATCAACGTCGCGAATTCATAGCTAAGCTTCTTAACGCGGGTCACCAACTGCCGTTAAATGTTTCGTGTTTAGTGTTCCAACCGACTTTTCGCGTTGTAGACTTAATACTCAATTTTTTAGTTACCTGTAACATCCAGTTGTAACCTTTTTCTTTCTTCTAGGTACGGACTTTCACATCCCAACCCTTATTTCTGGTCCGGTCTTGTTTGTTTGTAGTAAGACGTCGTGACAGACCACAAGGACGTTGTCACAGTGTTTTTGTGTTATGCCCTGATAGCTTAGCCTAAATAACATTGGTATTTTCCTAAGTTTCATCATTACCTGCTGTAATTATCTTCATTACACAGCTAACCCTACTCTTTCGTAGTGTACAAATTTCTTCTAACGTTGGCACCTCTCCCAGGCATTAATTAACCCGCAAACCAGTGACTGGACGTAGCGTCTTACGACGATGTCCAACAACTAACCAAGGAGAAGAAGAAGAAGGAGTAACCTAGAAGACATTGGTACGGTAGTATCACTTCACACTTGTTTCATTCATACAGTATTGGAACTGGGTGTTAGTTAAATACCGAGCCCAATCAAATATCAAGAAAAAGATTTCTTCACACTTGTTGATAGGCAAGCTGCGATAATTATAGAGCAGTTTGTCAGTCACGCAGTGATCGTTGTACGGTACACTACCTAAGTTGTGCGAGTCAGTGGTACGCGGTAGTGGTAATCAATTGTGTTTTGCTTAAGTGTGGTGAAGGAGTGAGAAGTTATGTAGACCGACAGTGGAGGAACGTTGACAGTGGCGGGCATAAACTACGAGTGGAACGTGAGATTGTCGTACCCATGGAAGAGGAATCCAAGAATGATTCACCTAGTACTACGAGACAACAGCAAGGTTCTCAGTCATCTGAGACTGATGTACAGGGACGTAATACGGAAGTAGCAGCTCGTTCTAATTCAGAACAACTTCATAATCAAACCGAGGTGTCCCCAGTAGCTTCTCCCCCGGAATATTATAATCGCTTTTATCATGGACCTTTCTTTGTATCCGTTGAATCTATTAACGATCAAAACATTGGCGGTTTACACCCTATGGCACTTGGTCGCCGATTCTATGAAACTAAGCTCAACGTCAAATCTATTCAACGTAAGGGACGCAATAGACTACAAGTCACTTTCCATACGGCTTCTCAAGCCAACGCCTTTTTGAGTAACCCTATTCTTGAAACCCTAAAAATTAAAGCTTATGTTCCATCTTCACAAGTGTTACGAGTCGGAATTATTCGTGGAGTTGAAAAAAGCCTCTCGAATGATGAAATCTTACAATATCTGGAATCTGAGGCACCAGTTAAAAGCGTGCAACGTCTTAATCGTCGTGCAATTCAAGATGGCGAAACCCAATACCTTCCTACCGGTTCTATAAAAATAGTTTTCAGGGCTCAAACGCTCCCATCCCATGTAGCCTTATATAAAGTGTATATGGCAGTTTAACCTTACATCTTTTCACCTATTCGCTCTCGCAAATGCCAGCGCTATGGACATACAATTCGGCAATGTCAAGCCAAACACGCACGTTGTGGGAAATGTGCGCAGCAACATGAAACCCAGGCTTGTACTGAGCAATTTACGCAATGCGCCTACTGTAAGAAAAATCATGTTACGGGTTCCTCAACTTGTCCTGAACACAAGTATCAAGTTAACATTAAAAGGTTAATGAGTACTGAATACCTGTCTTTTCCTGAGGCTAAAGCTCGCATTGCCCTTCCAATTTACAATTCCGAACAACAAGAACATCAGTTTCCTCCACTACCATCGAATCCCCCATCTCCTCCGACACCAAACCCCCGTAAACGTAAGTTTACTCAAGTCATCATGCAATTTCCCCCTCCTACACCCGAGCCAGGCTTTGACCGACAAGGATACATGGCCATCCTGCGAAATGAGGCTTCGGTTCCAGTAAATTCCTTCCCGTCAACGAGTGTCATGCAACAACCTCTGCACTTATCATACCCATCAAGTTCGTCACTATCTAATGGGCAGCAACCTTCCGCAGCCCCCCAAGACATAAGCTATCCTCCTACCTAGGAACGACTTCAACAAGAAATTCAGCAATTGTTGGTAATGTTACTCCAAAGTATGAGCCACGAGCCTCAGATTCACCATGTATTATATAAACTACGAGATTCTATCATGAACATTCTTGCATGATTACATTACTCCAATGGAATTGTCGAAGTGCCACCTCTAAACGACATGAGTTACAAATATTAATAAACGAAACGCAAGCTAATATTATTTGCTTACAAGAAACGTGGTTTCAACCACATTTCATTTTCAGTTTAAGAGGTTATCAAGTGTTCCGACACGATGGTAACGGTTTTGATGGAGTCGCCACATGTGTACAAACTTCATTACCCTTTACACAATTACCTTTGCAATATTTTATCCCACACACTTATGCAGTAGGGATAGTACGCCTTAATACTTGTTTTATAAATATCTATTGCCCCCCCCCCCACATTTACATTACTCAGAATCAATGGACTCAATTTTTCCAACAATTTGCAACATTCCAACACCTTTTCATTCTCGGTGATTTCAATTGCCATCACACTGAATGGGGGTATATCATAGATACAATAAAAGGCTCCAATTTACTTGCTACCTCAAATCATCAGAATCTGTTTATTTTAAACGATGGTTCCCCGACCCGCTTAACTCCGCCTGGATCTCCACCCAGTGCCGTAGACCTTACATTATGTCGTCCAACCATGACCCCTGTCACCACCTGGCACTCATTATCCGATACCTACACCAGTGACCACTTCCCCATCATTATAACATATGGTAATCGCCCAATAATTTCCCGGTTTAAGACACCTTCATGTGTAAGTAACGTCCGATCTTATAAAAATTTCAATATTTCAAACTATCAATCATATCTCAATCATATCTTGCAGCAGGAACACGAGTCACCTATTACCTTTATAACCTTGCTCCCTTATTTAATTCAATATTTAAATATGTTTCATCCGTGTCGACCGCTTAACGTGAATACGAAATAACATGGTGGGATAAAGAATGTCACAATCTCATTCATCAGCTAAAACAATTATTTAAACAATACCGCCAATCAATGACTCAGCAGCATTATTTCCAATTGCGAAATCATATTGCAAAAACAAAGCTTGTCTCTAATGCTAAAAAACGCAAAGCTTGGCAGTCTTTTATTTCTAAATTAACTCCTCAATTACCAGCAGCAAAATTCTGGAACGTGATCCGCATGATAACACGAACATTCCACCATCAAACTTATTATTCCTATCCGCGACAAGTTTTAAAAGACTTTTTATATACCCTCGCCCCCGTATCAGTCAATCCGCCATTTCTACCCACCTCACAGGACAATTCTCGTTCTTTTACTTCGTTATTAAAGCCCATTACATATAACGAACTACAATCGGTATTATGTACCGTTAATAGCTCGTACCCAGGACCTGATGTCATTACTTATCACAAGCTCAGGGCCCTACCCCCTCATGCCCAAATCTATTTACTACAACATTATAATAATATTCTTGAGACATTACACGTACCAGCAACATGGAACGATTTTTTCATAACTCCTATTTTGAAACCAACAAAATGACCTACTGAACCTGAAAATTTACGTGGCATAGTCTTAGGATCGTGTATACGGAAAGTCTTCTGTAAAATCCTCATGAAACGAATGGCGTGGTTATTGGAATATCACTCGCTATTACCTAAGTATCAGTTCGCTTTTAGACATGGTAATAGTACACAGGAACCTATCATTATTTTCCTACTTGACATCTTATTGGCAAAATGGCGGAAACAATCTACCGTGGCAGTCTTTTGGGATATTAAAGGTGCCTATGATGCTGTGTTATTGCATATTCTCTGGGAGAAATTCTTTATTTCTGGATTTCCCATCCAATTCCTTTCTATTTTAAATCAATTATTTACCAATCGCCGGTTAACCATTAAATCAACTCAACACACAATTTAAAAAAGTCGCTGCACATTACAAGGATTACCACAGGTTTCGATACTAAGTGGAATTTTGTTTTCCCTTTATATGAAAGATCTCGAATCTATTGTGACTCCACACGCTCGAATTCTCGCTTACGTGGATGATTATGGTATTTATTGTTCTCACTCCAACATTGACCAATGTAGAGCCACAATATCTCGCGTTTTAAGTTTAGTCCTCCGGTGGCTAACAACCCATGGTCTCTCACTTTCAATCGCCAAATGTGCCGCGATGATCTTTACAAATAAACGAACCTTTGATAAAAGCCCTATTAACTTTGATACCTATAGCATCCCCTTTGTCTCACAACACTTATATTTAGGCTATATATCGACCAAAGACTTACATGGCAACCCCAAATACAGTATTTAATCCGGAAATCTTATCGTTATATCACTATCTTACGAACAGTAACGAAACGTGCATTCTCGCTTACGTGGACCCCTTGTCAGCATTACAACTATATCGTGCAACTATTCGGTCCATACTTGATTATAGCCCCCATATTATTGATTTAACCGCTAAACACAGTTTACTAGCTTTGGATCGTCTACAATTTTCAGCACTACGTATCAGTGCGGGTGCCCTCCGAAAAACACCAACTAACGCTTTATTAGTAGAAACTACAGAAGAACCACTGTATATTCGCAGGATAAAAATTTCAAAAAAATTCCTACTTAAACATATCAGCAGATCGAACTCCCTTATCGTCCCTAAATTAAAATTATTATATGAATATTATCAACAGCGTCCTCCACCTTATCATCAGTACCCCGCCATATATATGGCGTATGCTGAACTCCACCATCTTACTGAAACTATACTTCGCACACCACGCGTAAATTTGTATTCATATGACTATGATATTCAAACATTCCGTCCTTCTATTATCATTGCCCCTTCTGATTCATTCAAACCATCACTGTATTCGCCTCATCCCAAATTATACGCTCTTAAGAAATTTAAAAGTTCAATAACCTCACCAGATTATCACCTTTTTACCGATGGGTCAAAATCGACTACTGGCGTCGGAGCAGCATTTTATGATCCTCAAACACAAACTAGCTTTACATATCCGTTGCCTAATAATTTAACTATCTTTACCGCAGAATTATATGCCATATATCAAGCTCTCTTATATGTCCAACAGTTGCAATCCAAAAAAAAAAATATATTCAGCGATTCTCAAAGTGTCTTGCAAGCTCTTCAGTCCTTCGCCCATAGTCAAAATACATATGTCTACGAAGTTAAACTTATTTTTCAACTCGAAACATCCGGTTTTGTTATAACGTTAATATGGATTAAAGGGCATAACCGACATGTAGGCAACGATATGGCCGATATAGCAGCAAAAGAAGCTAGTGCAGACACCACGAACTTACTACAAATCAAAATCCCGTTTTCTGACTTCTTTCCATATATCAAAAATGAAGCTAAACACACATGGTGCACAAAATGGCGTTTATCAGCTAGTACGAAAGGCCACTATTACTATCAAATTCAACCGAGTATCCCCACAATTCCGTGGTTTGCAAATGGTACGTATACACGACGTCACATTACTAACATCATCAGACTCTGTTTTAATCATGCCTTAACTCCGGTATATTTAGCTCGATTTCATATTACGAACGACCCAACTTGTTCCTGTGGAAAACCTCAGGGCGATAGTGACCATTTGTTCTTCCGTTGCCCCCAATATGCTCGCCAACATGCCACTTTAATGCAGAAATTACTTAATGTCCACGTACCTTTCCCTACACGACTTTCAGCTTTGTTGTATCAACCTTCGCCTAAGATCATTGTTATCTTAAACGAATACCTTGATAACACTCACATCAAATTGTAATTACGATCTAGGTTTTCAGTTTTTTTTTCCGACATGTTGGTGAAGTGGCATTTCTATATGTTCCGGGTGAGTGGATCTTGCGCCAAGAGTTTATTACTCTCCAATCTTCAGTTCGTCAGTACCTGCGGTGCGGTACACATCGTTTCTTAGCTGACGTGTGCTTTAGTGTAGTTTTGTTAGTGGTGAGTGAAGTGAGATACATGGCGACAGCAGTTGGAGGCGGTGGCACTAACCGTCCCCCGAATCTGGACATGGATCTGGAGGTCGATCATGAAGAAGAAATTCCCGCAAAGAATGAACAGGACGCAGTGAACTCTACTGATGAACGGCCTCCTGCCGACACAAATCTCTCCACAAATAACGATAGCTCAACACCTCTCGAATTGTATCCACGTACTCATAGGGGACCTTTTTTGATTAATGTTGAACCTGTTAGTACTAATAATACCGGCAATTTACATCCGATGGCCTTGGGTCGGCTTTTTTATGACAATAATATAAGTGGCATAAAAACTGTCAGTCGTAAAGGTGCTCGCCGGATTCAACTTGCCTTTAAGTCTGGCCAACACGCTAACAGTTTTTTGCAACATCCCCTCTTACCAGAAAAGAAACTTAAAGCCTACATTCCCTCTTCCAGCCTTTATCGTGTCGGAATAATTCGAGGTGTGGATAAAGATTTATCCAACGAAGACATCATGCAATTTATTGATTCTCCCGAACCCATTAAACAAGTGCAGCGTATGAACAGAAAGATTAGTGTTAGTGATAAAACAGATTACGTTCCTACCGGTTCTGTAAAAGTAATTTTCAAATCTCAACACCTACCGGAACATGTTTCTATTTTTTATGTGCTCTTAGAGGTTGAAGTCTTTATTTACACTGACTGACAGAGCAAATGCAACACCAAGAAGGAGTGGTCAGAACTTTATGCCAATTGCAGGGTAGACTGACGTCACTGAGGTATGCTCATGATGTGAAATGCGCCGCTATGCTGCGCACGTAGCGAACGATAAATGGGACACGGCGTTGGCGAATGGCCCACTTCGTACCGTGATTTCTCAGCCGACAGTCATTGTAGAACGTGTTGTCGTGTGCCACAGGACACGTGTATAGCTAAGAATGCCAGGCCGCCGTCAACGGAGGCATTTCCAGCAGACAGACGACTTTACGAGGGGTATGGTGATCGGGCTGAGAAGGGCAGGTTGGTCGCTTCGTCAAATCGCAGCCGACACCCATAGGGATGTATCCACGGTGCAGCGCCTGTGGCGAAGATGGTTGGCGCAGGGACATGTGGCACGTGCGAGGGGTCCAGGCGCAGCCCGAGTGACGTCAGCACGCGAGGATCGGCGCATCCGCCGCCAAGCGGTGGCAGCCCCGCACGCCACGTCAACCGCCATTCTTCAGCATGTGCAAGACACCCTGGCTGTTCCAATATCAACCAGAACAATTTCCCGTCGATTGGTCGAAGGAGGCCTGCACTCCCGGCGTCCGCTCAGAAGACTACCATTGACTCCACAGCATAGACGTGCACGCCTGGCATGGTGCCGGGCTAGAGCGACTTGGATGAGGGAATGGCGGAACGTCGTGTTCTCCGATGAGTCACGCTTCTGTTCTGTCAGTGATAGTCACCGCAGACGAGTGTGGCGTCGGCGTGGAGAAAGGTCAAATCCGGCAGTAACTGTGGAGCGCCCTACCGCTAGACAACGCGGCATCATGGTTTGGGGCGCTATTGCGTATGATTCCACGTCACCTCTAGTGCGTATTCAAGGCACGTTAAATGCCCACCGCTACGTGCAGCATGTGCTGCGGCCGGTGGCACTCCCGTACCTTCAGCGGCTGCCCAATGCTCTGTTTCAGCAGGATAATGCCCGCCCACACACTGCTCGCATCTCCCAACAGGCTCTACGAGGTGTACAGATGCTTCCGTGGCCAGCGTACTCTCCGGATCTCTCACCAATCGAACACGTGTGGGATCTCATTGGACGCCGTTTGCAAACTCTGCCCCAGCCTCGTACGGACGACCAACTGTGGCAAATGGTTGACAGAGAATGGAGAACCATCCCTCAGGACACCATCCGCACTCTTATTGACCCTGTACCTCGACGTGTTTCTGCGTGCATCGCCGCTCGCGGTGGTGCTACATCCTACTGAGTCGATGCCGTGCGCATTGTGTAACCTGCATATCGGTTTGAAATAAACATCAATTATTCGTCCGTGCCGTCTCTGTTCTTTCCCCAACTTTCATCCCTTTCGAACCACTCCTTCTTGGTGTTGCATTTGCTCTGTCAGTCAGTGTATAATCCTATTATCTGTCAAAAATGTCAGCGATATGGTCACAGTGCAAAAAATTGTAGAACCAGCAGTTCCCGTTGTGGGAGATGTTCACTATCCCATTCCACAAGGGAATGTCAGCAAACACTGTTAAAATGTCTCCACTGTAATCTTAATCATTCAGTGGGATCGCATTTATGCGAAGTACATCACAAACAAGTTACTATTAAAAAAATTATGTGCATTCAAAATATATCATTCGAAGAGGCACAAACTCAAATGCAGCCAAAGGTATATAACCCACTTTCAGTTACGCAGCAGTTTCCCCCATTACACTCCTCTGAATCCAACCCAACTGTTGAGCTTCCTAGAAAAAGAAAATTTACGGAAGTTATCTCCCGTGAACCTCGGGTCCCTCCTCCACCTGGTTATGATAAGGACGGTTATCTTCAATTAATTGGAACTCCCAGAACTGAACATCGTTCATATCACAACACTCCTACTACACACGCCCCGAGTGGTTCCGGGACTCGGTCTACAGTTTCATCCTCTAATAATGAACCTGGAAGTAGTTTCCAGAAGGATAATTCATTATCCTTTAACCCGAGTAAACTACAATCAGCCCTACGTGCTGAGTTTGTACTACTCATGGAATTATTAGGGGGTAATCCCCAATGGAGTCACTTAGTTAAGAGTATCAATGATAAAGTCAATAGTCTTTTCGAACATGGCAATTTCGATTCTCCAGTGGAATTGTAAAAGTATACTAGGTAAGAGACATGAGTTAGTTAACCTTATTACTGAATATCATCCCCATATCATATTAATTCAAGAATCTTGGTTGAAACCCATGCATACTTTTCGATTTGCTTATAAGGCGGAACGTATGGATAGTGGTGGATATGGTGGCGTGCTAACCCTTATTGCCACTGGAATAACATATCAACGCTTGGAGGTTGCTCAATATATAACAGGCACCTTTTCTGTAGTAGTGAAAATTAATGAATTAGTAATTGTGAATCTTTATTGTCCCCCCCCCCGTATACAGGGTACAGCCACACAATGGTATAATTTTTTCTATCAGTTTACTTCCTATTCTCAATTTATAATTGTCGGAGATATGAATGCCCATCACACTGCATGGGGATCTCCACACATTTCTACAAAAGGTAGGAAAATTCTTAATGTAACACAAACCCTAGATCTCCTTATCTTAAATGATGGCTCCCCAACACGACTCACAGCACCGGGGCAAGCTAAAAGCGCTGTCGATCTTTCTATTTGTAGTATCTCATTGGATCACCGAAGTTTTTGGCAAACCATTAAAGATACCCATCTCAGTGACCATTTCCCCATATTTCTTTCACTTAATGGGAATATTGGATCTCTACATCTTGATTCCTCTACAATTAGCCAACACCGGCTTGACAGGTCCCTCCATGATTTTGATTTCGATATGTTTAATAGCTATTTGAATGCCTAGCTCAAAGTTAGTCCTTCCCCTATCATGCAATATTCATCCCTTCTTACCGCAATTAACGAATATCTAAATATGTATCATCCTATACACCCCACAACATTCAAGTCCAAGCCTGAACAAATTGTAATTAGATGGTGGGATAAACAATGTGAGGCAATGGTCAAACGCCGCAAAATTCTCTTTCGAAAAATTCGAACTAACTTCACCTATTATAATTATATCCTTTATCAGAAGTATACTGCACTTATGAAACGCACCTTTAATCATAAACGAAAGGAATCCTGGAAAAAATTCATCTCTACTATTCATAGAAATACTAATCCTCAACTTATTTGGTCTGCTATTCGATCCATAGGTCGTATTCCCCGACGACACAATACTGTTACCATTCATTATGATAATCTCCAAACATTTTATAATGAACTCACTCCAGATTTTGTAATGCCTCAATTTCCGTTGTCTACGTCCGTACATAATGTCCAATTTGACACACTTCTGCAACCTATTGAACTAATAGAATTCCTCACCGCTGTTGAAGGTAAGACTTCCACTTCCCCAGGTCCGGATTACATTACCTATAAAATGATACATCATTTCCCTCACAAAGCTCAAAAAATTATAATCATGTACTTCAATTCGATTTTAACGTTCGCCACAATTCCACAGGACTGGAATCAATTTCTCCTAGTGCCATTAGAGAAATCCCCCACTGAAGGACAAGTATATCCACGGTACCGAGGCATAACCTTGGGATCCTGTATTAGGAAAGTTTTTCTACGTATAACGCTCAGTCGCTTATTATGGTGTTTAGAATATCATAATTTATTGCCCAAATACCAATTTGCTTTTATCAAAGGACGAAGTACTTTTGATGCTATCAACATTTTCTTAACTGATCTTACTTTAGCTAGATTTCGCAAACATGATACTATTGCCCTTTCCATAGATATCAAACAGGCATTTGATAATGTCTTACTACAAAAACTAACAGCTATGAAATTCCCTCCCAACTTTATAACTATCATAGGGCAACTTTTATACTATCGATGCCTACACGTTAAATCACCGTGGCAGCCTCCTAACATTCGTTATAGTTCCAAGGGCCTACCCCAAGGTGATGTCCTAAGTGGTCTTTTATTCGCATTATACCTAAAGGATCTAGAAACACTCATTACTCGTGATGCTCGTATAATTACGTATGCTGACGATGTCCTAATATATGTTACTAAAAGTACCGTTTTGGAAGCCAGACAAATCATCTCACATGTAATAGACAACGCACATCAGTGGTTCAATGAACATGGATTTGAAGTTTCACAGAATAAGTGTGCTGCCATGGTATTCACCAATAAACGACGTTATGATCAATCACCAATACAAAGTAGTACTTTAAGCATTCCAATTCGTACAACCTATAAATATTTAGGTATATATTTAGATAATAAGTTAACATGGAAATATCATTTTGAATCCCTATCTTATAAAACAAACCTTTTTTAAATATTATCAAAGCTATCGTCAGGCGGAACTGGGGGGCGGACCCAGTCATGGCGTTGACAATATGTAAGACTACCATACGATCCCGGTTAGATTACGATTGCTTCTTTTTTAACATGGCAGCTGCCACCCTTGTTCATAAATTAGACGTAATTCAATACAAAGCGATACGACTATGTATTGGTGCATTGCAATCAACCCCCACTAACGCGTTGCTGGTTGAAACTGGAGAAATGCCGTTGTTCTTACGTAGAAAGTTTCTAGCAAACAAGTTCTTACTAAGAAAAATTTCGCTTACCTCCTATTTATTATTTCCTAAATTACAACTTCTTTCGGAATATTTTCAAAAATACCCTAATACTAAATTAAAACCACCTGCTCTCTTAACAGCCTTTGAAAACATCCGGGATTATAACACTCAAGTCATTAAATGTCCCTCTTTACCTCATTATTCTTTCCCATACTCTATATCATTGTACAAACCACAACTTATTATCTCCCACTTCGGATTCAATACCCACCAACGTATACAATCGTCTCATAATATTTCTTTTCCCTTCCCAGTATGCCTATCTCCTCACCAGGATACCTTAAGCATTTATACGGATGGTTCTCGAAATGACCAAGGTGTTGGAGCAGCCTACTATATACCTTCCTCCAATACATCCGGTAAATTCTCACCACCCAAACATGCTTCTATCTTCACTGCTGAAGCATTCGCTATTCGGCAGGCCCTATTATATGTCAAACTTCATGCTATACCCAAAACCGTCATATTTTCTGATTCACTGAGTGTTCTGAAATGCATACATTCAACTCAAAATCACAGTTCGTGGTATGTTCTCAATATTAAAAAACTATTATTTAACCTAGATCAAAACCATCAGGATGTAACGTTGGTCTGGATTCCAGAACATTCTAATATTCATGGTAATCTTAAAGCTGATTTTCTTGCTAAAGACGCTGCCTTAGGAAATGGGTTCAACTGTAACATCGCTCTTCCCGCTACTGATATTCAACCTCTCATCAAACAGGCACGTTGTCAGGAATGGCAGGACGATTGGAAAGGATCTGCGACTTTTAAGGGTGGTTATTATTTTAGTGTGCAACCTTCTATCTGTTTACGGCCATGGTTTGCTAAAGGGAACTACACACGTCGGCATGTTACCACTATCATTCGCCTTCGTTTCAACCATGTACTAACACCGGCTTATAAATTTCAATTACAATTAACTGACTCACCGCTATGTAACTGTAGTAACGCTATTGGGGATGCTAATCACATTATTCTTCAATGTAAAACATTTAACTCACAACAAAATATTCTCTTTCGTAGATTATTAGAACAAAATATTGCCTTTCCCACATGTGTCTCTTGCCTGGTATCCAATCCCACACCGGAAATTGTACTAGCCGTCACGGACTATTTAAACCAATGTAATATTTGTCTTTGAATCCTCCCACACACTTGAAATTCTTCAATGCGATGTATCTAGCTCTGCGTAATTTCAACATTCATTTTCTTGTTACTAATAATCAATTGTTCTAATCGTATAAATGTCCTTTTCATATAATAATAAAACATAGAGACTAAAGTGTTCAAGCGAGTGTACAATTGGTGACTGGGTAAATTGCGTGTATGCAGCGCCCAACAACACAAAGCAAGAGAAGAAGAAGAAGAAGAAGAACTCTCAGATCTTGTACAGTGCAACACCTTTTTATTGCTCAAGATTAATAGGATATCTGTGTATTCGACCAGTGCAGATAGTTTAATACTTTTATGAACTTACATATACACGATATCATAGTGCTTCTTTCAGTTTATCTATCTAAGTGTAATCGTGCTAAAACTGGTTATTAATGATCTAAACGTGTGCTGTTGTGATACAAGTGAAAAATTTCATTGGGCTCGTGACTGGGAAAGAATACATTTGGTTCCCAAATACATATCCGCAAGACAAGACAAGACAAGCAGTTTGCAGTGCGATGGTTACGTTCAGTCACGCAGTGACAGTGATACGGTACACTACTCTACTTGTGCGAGTTAGAGGTGCGCGGTAGTGGTAACCACTTGTGCTTTCGTTCGCGTGTGGTGCGGGAGTGCCGAGCAATGGAGACCGACAGTGGAGGGACGTCGGCGGTAACCGGGAATTCCTTACGAGTGGAGCGTGAAATCGTAGTACCTATGGAAGAAGAACCCATCACCAATTCATCCAGTAATACGACACGACAGCAAGATTCTCAGTCCACTGAGTCTGATGTACAGGGAAGTAATACCGAAGTGGTAGACCGTTCTAATTCTGAACAATCTAATAATCAATCCGAGACGCCCCAAGTGGCTCCTACACCGGAATATTATAATCGATTTCATCATGGACCTTTCTTTGTCTTTGTTGAATCCATTAATGAGCAAAACATCGCCAATTTACATCCTATGGCACTTGGTCGCCGTTTTTATGAAACCAAACTCAATGTCAAATCGATTCAACGTAAAGGCCGTAATCGCCTGCAAGTTACCTTTCATACGGCTTCTCAAGCAAACGCATTTCTAAGTAATCCTATGCTTGAAACCCTCAAAATTAAAGCGTTCATCCCATCTTCACAAGTGTTAAGAGTCGGCATTATTCGCGGAGTCGAAAAGGGTTTATCGAATGATGACATATTACAGTACCTGGAATCCGAGGCACCAGTGAAAAGTGTGCAACGACTTAATCGCCGTGTCGTCCAAGATGGGGAAACCCAATACCTGCCTACGGGTTCAGTAAAAATTGTTTTTAGATCCCAAACATTACCCTCCCATGTCGCCTTATATAAGGTGTACATGGAAGTTGAACCATACATATTTTCACCCATTCGCTGCCGCAAATGCCAGCGATATGGCCACACCCTTCGACAATGTCAAGCGAAATATGCTCGTTGTGGGAAATGTGCTCAACAACATGAAACCCAGGCATGTACGGAACAATTTACGCAATGCGCGTACTGTAAAAAAAATCACGTCACAGGTTCATCAATTTGTCCAGAACATAAATATCAGGTCACCATTAAAAAATTAATGAGTACTGAACACATATCCTTTCCTGAAGCCAAAGCCCGAATCGCCCTTCCCGTTTATCATTCAGAGCAACAAGACCTCCAGTTCCCTCCTCTATCGTCAAATCCCCCATCCCCTTCAACTCCCAATCCGCGTAAGCGCAAGTTCACCCAAGTAATTATGCAATCTCCCCCTCGTACACCCGAACCCGGTTTCGACCGTCAAGGATACATGGCCATTCTACGAAACGAACCGTCAGTTCCAGTACATTCGATTCCATCAACGAGTGCCATACAACAACCTCTGTCAATAACATATCCCTCAAGTGCACCCACATCTGCTAGGCAGCAACCCTCTGCAACCCCTCAAGATATACATTATCCTCCTTCCAAGGAACGCCTACAACAAGAAATCCAGCAATTGCTGGTAATGTTAATTCAAAGCATGGGTCACGAGCCTCAACTTCACCATGTCCTATATAAGCTACGAGATTCCATCATGACCATACTAGCATGATTACTCTACTTCAATGGAATTGTCGAAGTGCCACCTCTAAAAGACACGAGTTACAAATTTTGCTGAATGAAACACGAGCACATTTTATCTGTTTACAAGAAACGTGGTTTCAACCTCATATCATTTTTCGATTACGAGATTATCAAGTTTTCCGACATGATGGTAACGGCTTTGATGGAGTTGCCACATGTGTACATACTTCCTTATCAGTTACACATTTCCCTTTACAACATATCATCCCGCACACCTATGCTGTAGGAATAGTACACCATAACACATGTTTCATCAACATTTATTGCCCTCCCCACATTTACATTACTCAGAACCAATGGATGCATTTTATCCAACAATTTGACACATTTCCACATCTTTTTCTTCTCGGTGATTTTAATTGCCACCACACTGAATGGGGATGCATGGTCGATACAATCAAAGGTTCTAACTTACTTACTATTTCAACTCATCAGAATTTGTTTCTTTTAAATGACGGCTCCCCGACCCGTTTAACTCCGCCTGGATCTCCACCCAGCGCAGTAGACCTTACTTTCTGCCGCACCTCTATGGCCCCTGTTACCACCTGGCATACATTATCTGATACGCACACTAGTGACCATTTCCCCATTCTCATCACATACGGTATTCACCCACCACATTCCCAGTTTCAGGCACCCTCCTGTATAAGTAACGTCCGATCTTATAAAAACTTCAATGTTTCTAATTACCAATCATACCTCAATTATATCTTGCAGCAGAAACATAAGTCACCTCTTTCCTTTTCCCTTTTACTCCCTTATTTAACCCAATATTTAAACATATTTCATCCGTGCCGACCATTAAAAGTGACGACCCATCCACAGCAATACGAATTAAAATGGTGGGACAAAGAATGTCACGATCTTATTCATAAGCGCAAACTATTATTCAAACTATATCGACAATCGATGACGCCGCAGCATTATTTTCAATTGCGCAACCATATCGCGAAAACTAAACTCGTCTTTAATGCCAAAAAGCGAAAAGCATGGCAATCTTTTATTTCTCAATTAACTCCACAACTTCCAGCAACGAAATTTTGGAACGCGATCCGCATGATCACGAGAACTTTCCAATATCAAACTTCTTCTGCTTATCCGCGACAAGTTCTAGAATATTTTTTATACACCCTTGCCCCTGTTACCGCCAATCCATTCTTTCTACCCACCTCACAGCATAATTCTTGTCCTTTTATTTCCCTTTTGAATCCAATTACCTATAATGAATTACACTCTGTATTATGTACCGTCAATAGCTCATCACCAGGACCTGACGCAATTACTTATCAAATGCTCAAGGCCTTACCCCCCCATGTCCAAATTTATCTACTCAAATATTATAATAGTATTTTCGAGACATTACATGTACCCGCATCATGGAACGAGTTTTTCATCACACCCATCCTGAAACCAACCTAACGACCTACCGAACCTGACAATTTCCGAGGCATAGTTCTGGGATCGTGTATACGCAAAGTTTTTTGTAAAATACTTATGAAACGCATGGCGTGGGTATTGGAATATCACTCGCTATTACCCAAATATCAGTTTGCCTTTCGACGGGGTAACAGTACACAAGACCCTATCATAATTTTCTTACTCGACATCTTATTAGCAAAATGGCGGAAACAATCTATCGTAGCAGTCTTTTTGGATATTAAAGGTGCCTATGATGCTGTATTATTGCATATCCTCTGGGAGAAATTATTTAGTGTTGGATTCCCCATTCAATTTATTTCTATTTTAAATCAACTATTTACTAACCGTCGGTTAACTATTAAATCTCCCCAACACACAATTGATAGCCGTTACACATCCCAAGGTTTACCACAGGGATCGATCCTCAGTGGAGTTCTGTTTGCCCTTTACATGAAAGAGCTCGAATCTCTTGTGCTACCACACGCCCGTATTCTAGCTTACGCGGATGATTATGTTATTTATTGTGCTGACTCCCACATTGACCTTTGTAGAGACAAAATATCTCAGGTTCTAAGTTTAGTCTTTCAGTGGCTAACGGCTCATGGACTTTCCCTTTCTATACCCAAATGTGCAGCAATGATCTTTACACATAAACGAACCTTTGATAAAAGCCCTATTAACTTTGACACCTATAGCATCCCCTTGGTTTCACAACACTTATATTTAGGAATTTATATCGATCACAAACTCACATGGCAAGCTCATATACGACACCTTATTAGGAAATCAGATCGTTATATCACCATTCTGCGAACGGTAACGAAACGTGCATGGGGTGCTGACCCTTTGTCAGCACTGCAGCTATATCATGCAACCATTCGGTCCATACTTGATTATAGCGCCCATATTATTGACTTAACCCCTAAACATAGTTTATTAGCGTTGGATCGTCTCCAATTTACAGCACTACGTATCAGCGTGGGTGCCCTCCGCACAACACCTACTAACGCTTTATTAGTAGAAACGACGGAAGAACCACTGTACATCCGCAGGATAAAACTATCCAAAAAATTCCTACTGAAACACATTAGTAGAACGAACTCCCTTATTGTCCCAAAATTACAATTATTATATGAATATTATCAACAGCGTCCTCCTCCCAATCATCGGTATCCCGCCATATACATGGCTTATGCTGAAATCCACCATCTTACTGAAACTATATTTCGTACACCACGTATTAATACGTATTCATAGCACTATGATATTCAAACATTCCGTCCTTCTGTTATCATTGCCCCTTCTGATGCATCAACCCAATCAATGGCTGCACCTTATCCCACACTATATGTTCATAAGAAATTTAAAAGTTCCATAACTACACCAGATTACCACCTATTTACCGATGGGTCAAAATCTAATACTGGAGTCGGAGCGGCATTTTACGATCCTCAACTACTCATTAGCTTTAAATATCCGTTACCTAATAATTTAACTATTTTTACAGCAGAATTATATGCCATATATCAGGCCCTTGTATATGCTCAACGGTTGCAATCCAAAAAAATAAATATATTCAGCGATTCCCAAAGTGTTTTACAAGCTCTGCATTCACTCGCCCCTCATACAAATACATATGTCTACGAAGTCAAATCTCTTCTATTTCAACTTGAAACATCCGGTTTTGTTATAACGTTAATATGGATCAAAGGGCATAATCGACACGTAGACAACGACATGGCCGATATAGCAGCGAAAGATGCTAGTGCAGATACCGCGAATATATTACAAATCAAAATTCCGATTCTCGACTTCTTTCCAAATATCAAAGCTGCAGCTCAACACACATGGTGCACACAATGGCGATTATCTGCTCGTACAAAAGGACAATATTACTACCAACTTCAACCGAGTATTCCCACACTACCGTGGTTTGCAAATGGTACGTATACACGACGTCACATTACTAATATCATCCGACTACGATTTAATCATGCCTTAACCCCAGTATATTTAACTCGCTTTCACATTACGAACGACCCAACTTGTTCCTGTGGAGAATCTGAATGCGATAGTGACCACCTGTTCTTTCATTGCCCCCAATATGCACATCACCAGACCATTTTGATGCAGAAATTACTTAAAGTTCCAATATCTTTCCCTACACGACTTTCAGTTTTGTTGCACCAACCTTCGCCTACGATCATTACTATTTTAAATGAGTACCTTGATAACACTCGTATAAAATTGTAATCACGATTTAGTTTTGCAGTTGGTTTTGTTCCGACATGTTTATGAGGTGGCACTTCTCAATGCCCCTGGTGAGTAGATACTGTTTCAAGGTTCTTATTATTTTCTGATCTCGTACAGCGTCACTTCTAAGTTCTTTGTGTCTTTGCTCAGTCCCGAATGTACTACCTCCATAACCCTTCCTCATACCCGATATAATCTTACTTCCTTAAGTGCATCTATCTTCATGTGATCACGCTAAAATCGGACATTTGTGTTGTAAACGTGTGTTTTTGTGATATAAGTGTAACATATTAATGATCTTGTGACTGGGAAATAGTCTTTTCAATCCCAAATAAATATCCGCAAGACAAGACAAGACAAGATGGTTACGTTGCTTCATTGCCGTTAAAAATTCAGCGCGTTTCCAGCCAAATTAGCGGTACAGTTGTTCAATCTCGAGTGAAAAACTGCATGACTTACTTGGGTGTGTGTATCATTGTGTAGAATATTTGTTTCCATTGCTTAACTGGTCGTTATGCATTGTTAGTTGATGCTTTGCTTTAGGTACTCAGATGTGCGGCATATGCCTGGTCGTTTTCTGTGCCATAACCCAACTTCATGCTGGGTATAATTATTAAGTAAGCGATTAGTACCGAGGGTAAATTCGTCTGGACAAAGAGGGCCGTAATAGTTATAATTGTCCAAATACGGCAATTACCTGTAAGCGTTTCGGTTTCGAAGTGGCGTTCTGTTGTTTACTACTGCTTTTTTGGATACTTAAAACTCACTCAGTTATGATTAACTTGTAGGGCAGTTTTATCCCAGTAATTATGTTGTTTCTGTACGGCTCGTTTCATTAAAGAATTGTGGTTTTTTTCACTTTTCTCTGCAAATAAAGACACCAATGGGGTATGATGCGCATAGGTATCACCCAAGTATCACTATAAAATTTGTCACAAATGGAACATGACAATTGCTTTTACACATATCAAGTGAAAAATCTCTGGCAAATTAAGAAATACCGTCGTTATTTGAGAAATATGAAAACATACTTAAGGCTTGTAGACAGGACTGGTTTATGTCGTATTCCGCTGCTGATGCCGTCTTTTGTTACTTTCTTGAGGTCCAGGGCTAGCACCGAGGAATGCGAGTGCTATGTCTGTGGATTCTCATTATCTTTGTCCATATGACTAGAGTGGCCAGTTCAAACAGCAAAATGGAGGTCAACAGAAAAATAGCACGATCCCTGGACCAATAAATCACCAGTCCAGTGGATTTTTCTTATGTACATTGGCCATACCATTTTGTCGCCTATTAAATATTGTATATCGCGATACAATTCATGAAAATATATCATTGACAAGTGAAGCAATGAAGCGAAAGCAAAGAACTTCAGTGAACACAGATATCGCACACCATCTAACTCGTTGTCACACACGAAATTTTTATTTTATTTTATTGAAAGTATAAGACAAAAGACATACGTGTGTCACTCTGAGCGCAACACCAATGTACTTGTAAAGTGGTAAAGTACGTATACATAATATTCTCCAAAAATCAAATATTTCTTAATTTGCCAGAGATTTTTCACTTGATATGTGTAAAAGCAATTATTATGTTCCATTTGTGACAAATTTTATAGTGATATTTGGGTGATACCAATGCGCACTATACCCCACCAATGTGCCAAAACATTTAAGCTGCCATATGCAGAAATTTCAATTTAACTGTATTTCAGTCGCCCAAACGCCAGTTTCTTCTACAAGTCGACATCATATGACATGAGGTAATGCGTTAAATTCCCACAGGTGTGTTTTTGACTTTTTATAGTGTAATTAATATAGCCTCTACTAGATGTACTCCACACAACCCAATAACCTGAATGTCTATTTCAGATGTATTAAATACTATTCATAACAGAATCTGTGGGGTAGTAACATTAATTGTGTTTAAAGGATGTTAATCTGAAAGGTATTAATTGTTGTTTGCATCAGTAGTCCTTTGACTGGTTTGATGCATCACACCTTTCCACCCTATCCCCTGGTAACCTTTTCCTTTCTAAGTAACTACTACACCAACTCTAATCTTTTTGTCATATTCATGCCTTGCTCTACCCCTGCTGTTCTTACTATCTACACTTCCCTCAAAACCTAACTGAAAAATTCCTGAGTGTCCTCTCATTCTCTCTCTTCTTCTCATTAAATGTAACCATTTAATTTCCTTTCATCAATTCGATTCATTATCTCATTATTTGTGATTCAATCTACCCATCTCACCTTCAGCAGTCTTCTGTTACACCACATCATATGATTATATAGGTTCTTAATATCCGTTGTGTAAACTGTCCATTTTCAAACTTGTGTGATACACATCAAATTTGCTTAATTCTTTTCTTTTAGCTATGTGCAGTCCTCTGTAATTGGTAGATAAACTCAGGATTGTCTGTGGTTTTGCCATGGCCAGGCAAGTCTTTTTGTCACGTTGCTCAGCAAATACACAGTATCTCAACTGGTAATGCTCCAGACAAACTCACCACCGTAGTTTCAGTTGGATCTGTTATCTAGCATACATTAAATGTTGTTGCTAGAAAGTATAATTTTACTGAAATGTGTCAAAAGTCAAATGGATCATTCAGGTCAGAAATAAAGTGATAGCGAATATGGTTGATAAGAGGAGAAAAATTTGGTACAAGTTGACATTTAGAAATAAAGAAAGAAAGAAAGAAAGAAAGGATTAATAGGATGCATGTTGAGAAACCCAGAAATCAATCAGCTGATTTCAAAGGGAAGTGTATGGGGTAGGAATTTGGTAGGACATTGGTACATATCAGAACAGATGGGGGATGTAATAGTTACATAGAAAAGATTAGGTAAGCACAGGATACTGTGGCGTGAAGATCTGTATGAAACCAGTCTATGTACCTGGAGGATAGCTCACGATATGGGGATATGGAGATCTGTATCAAACCAGTCTACAGACATTGAGTGGCCACTGGCTTCTCACCAAGTTGCCCATGGTTCAGTCCCAGCCAGTGCATGTGAGGTGTTTGAAATAAAATCCATATGCCTGTGATTTGAATTCCATGCAGTCGTACATGGTTGGTCTGTACACTTTGACTCCAAAAATAATAATATATGTATTTTATTTTTCTTGTTTCAGTAGACAATTCATGTAAATACTTCTGCTGCTGTTTGAAATGGACCAGAAAATTGTGATTAAGGAGGAACCAGTCTGGCGTGAAGGACATTTCGTAAGTATCATTCCAGGTTACTTTGTAGTGACTGGAATTCAATTCATGTTCAAAAATTTGTATTAAAGGAATTAGTCGTAGTATTGGAAATGAAATCTCATAATGTAATACTCTTTTAGGTTGTGATTATACAGGGTTATTCCAAATGATTTATTGCATTCTAAAATCTAGAATTAATTTTCATTTTGAGTAAAGTTTGGTACATAACAAGAAACATAAACTTGCCATCTTTTGAAGAGTACTTTAGTGGGTGTTTAATTGTGTCTCCTTTCATTGCATGACACATCTAGATGGCAGCCTCGTTTCATTCCTGTACAATGTAGCATGTCGCTGTCGATGGCCATCAGTTGAGCGGTGGTTGATGTAGTTTCTTGAGTCAGTAGTCCATAGATTGATGCAGCCTTCCATGCCGCCCTATCCTGTGGTAATCCTTTCATTTCTACGTAACTACTGTATCCTACGTCTGCTCTAATCTGCTTGTCATATTCTTATCTTGGTATACCCCTACCATTCATATCACCTACACTTCACTCGAAAAGTAACTGAACAAGTCCTGGTTGTCTTCAAATGTGTCCTATCATTATTCTTCTTCTTGTTTCGTATAGATCGAATGAGGACCACGATATTCAACTGTTACATTTGCGGTGGGTTTTGATGTTTGCCCTTTCTCTTGCTGTGTTCCTTTCTCTCCTTTGTCCAGAGAGTACCTGTTTTCCTTCTTCTTGCTTTGTCCTGGAACTTGTTTTGTTTAAGCATCCTCCTGAGAGATGTCCAGTCTTGTATATCCCTTTCTGTTCCTCCCAGTTCCTGCAGATCTTTGTTTACTTCCATCGACCATGATGATTGGGTCTTCCTCTTTTGCCAGTAAACAAGCAGCTGGTTGGTCAATCTGGCAGGATGCATCCTGTATACATGTCCATAAAATGCTAGGTGTCTCTTCCCGGGTGAATGGCTGACTTGTAGTGCTTTATTTTAATGTTGTGGGAGAGACAATTTTTGTCATAGGCGTTCTTGGACAGTTGGTATGCCGTAACTTATTAACTCGAGTTGATAATTTATTTATTTATTTATTTATTTATTTATTTATTTATTTATTTATTTATTTATCTATTTCTGATTTACATTTGTGGCGAAGTTAGAGCTCACAGCCCTCCCTTACACTTAACCACTATAAACAATAAAATTTAAAAATGTAAACATAGGAGTGAGACATAGAAATTCTGAAAGGAAATAATACTATGGACAGATAATTCTAAGACTAAGTTAGGCCTACATATCAGTACCGCAATTTGTGCGACAATACTAATAATAATAATAATAAAAAATGAAGAAAACCCATTCACACAATGACTCACACAACTCAGTTTTATGTTCACAGGAAAAACTTTCAGCAGGCAGAATTGAATTTATGAGAGGAAGTAAGGTGCCAAATGTCCATTGTAGAAATTCGTTCGTATTAGTGTAATTTCAACTAGAAAACCAGAACGGGTACTAATTTCATGGAATGAGGAAAGAAAACAAAAATTAGAAGAGGGGTAAGTAGGAGTGTTCATCGAATGCACTTGGTAAACAAGTGTCATTAGGTGAAAATTCCTTCATTCATTTATGCGTAGCCATCCCGAAATATGGTGTAACATGAGCGTCATGTCACAGTTGGAGGGCATATCGTATGCATGAGTTTTGTTCTCACTGAAGTCTCAAAGCTTGTTCAGCATTTAGATTGACTAGTACCGTATCACAGTAGTCTAAAATTGGGAATAGTAGTGCTTGGATTAATTTTAATATAAGTTTTTGAGGAAATTTTTTTTTTGTGACGTTTCAGGGGATAGAGAGTTGCATGAACATTTCTACATACTTTTGCTAGGTGTTCATTCCAGGTCAGATTCTCATTGATGAAGATTCCAAGATTAGTTACATTTTTAATGTATGTCATTGATTATAATTTGAGAAGGATTGATATTGCTTATTACATGTAATAATTTAGTTTCCTATGATATTACTTTGTGCTTTACGAGGATTTAGGATTAAGTGGTTATTTTTATCAGGCGGTAAGCCTTTCAATATCCGAATTAATATGCTGAACTGTTTCATGTCAATTGTTTGTAGTGGTGTGTTTGTATATCTGCAGATCATCCACATATAAATGGTAGTTGCAATACTGAAGTGTGGAAATTATGTCATTAATATGCAAGATGAACAGTAAGGGCTCTAGAACGGACCGTTGAGGGACACCGAATGATTTCAGAGCCCACTGGGATCTTTGATTGTTTACTGCTACTCACTGGCGACGATTTGTAAGGTATGACTCAAAAAAATTTAGGGCTATCGGGCCGACATGCAGAAAGCGCAGCTTCGATAATAGTACACTTAAGAAAATGGAAATTGCAACACCATGAAGGCATTGGTCGTTTGTGTTGATTTTCAAGATATGGAACAATGCCATGTAGGTGTATAAACGATCAATGTTTCGGACCCATTGGATTGTTGCTACAGGTCTCCCCACGTGATTGGTCGCAGAGGAATCAACTCCAGTATACGGACTCTGGTGTAGCGTAGTTGATTTGCAGTCTGTGCAGTGAAGTGTTCCCCGTCAAACATGCCTCAATGACAGAGAAGTGCACACTATCAACAACTGTCGCCGTTTGAGAGGGTTCGGATAATTGGGCTGTGTGAGGCTGGATTATCGCTAAGGACTGTCGCTGCACGTGTTGGCCGACAGGCATCTATGGTACAACGTGTATGGCAGCAGTGGTCAAATTAAGGTACCCACACTCGTAGACCTGGCACAGGCCCAGCACGACAGACTCCTGTGAGAGATGATCACCGCATCATTCGGATGGCCCAGGTGAAATCCCATGCAACAGCAGCGCAAATTCGAGCAGCTGTGGCACTCCACGTTATACAACAGACTGTTGGTAATCGCCTTCATGCAGCTGGCTTACGAGCCTGTGTCCCTGCAGAAGGTATTCCATTGACCCCACAACAGCGACGTGTAAGACTGACCTGGTGTCGAGAAATATCAACATGGGTCGACGAATGGCATAGGGTCGTCTTTAGTGATGAATCACGCTTCTGTCTTGCCCGCAGTGATCGCCGGAATCGTGTGCGCCGACTTACCGGGGAGAGGGGCTGCCCAGATCTTATTGTTGAGAGGCACACAGGGCCAACACCAAGCATTATGGTCTGGGGAGCTATTGGCTTTAATGTGAAATCACAATTAGTGCTTGTTGAGGGGACTATGACTGCTCGACAGTACGTTGGTAGGATACTCAATCCAGTGGTTGTCCCTATGATGGTGAACATTGTTAATGGGATGTTTCAGCAGGACAATGCCCCGGTTCACACTGTACGCTTCTCCAGAGAAGCTCTCCACGACATCACAACCTTAGAATGGCCCGCCTGATCCCCGGACCTCAGTCCTATCGAGCATGTGTGGGACATGATGGGTCAACAACTGGCCAACCGTCCTCAGCCACCCACAACTCTGGAACAACTGACCCGTGCAGTGCAGCAAGCATGGGCCACAATTCCTCAGGAAGAGATCCAGGGCCTTATTAACTCCATGCCTCGATGAATTCATCAATGTATTGCAGCCCGTGGTGGGCACATCCTGTATTGATTGTTGTCCAAACTTGCAATCAGAGGGACCTGGAAGTGTAATCATCGCGTCACAACCGAACACTCGTCCTGTATGTTCATTTGCAGCAATGTAGCACCACTCCTTCTGGGTGTTGCAATTTCTTTTTTCTTCAGTGTATGTCTATATTTAACGTGTCAAACACACTACTAAAATCAAGGAGCGTTAGTATCATCACATGCCGTCTGTCCATTGCTAGTCTTATGTCATCTGTTACCCGAAGATGTGCAGTCGTAGTACTGTATTCCTTTCTGAAGCCAGATTGCAATGGGTCAAAAAGAGAATGTCTGGTTAAGAATTCTATTAGCTGCTCGTGTACAACTCGTTCAAGAACTTTCGAGAGAGGGGTTAGAATCAAAATAGGCTGGTAATCAGATGGCGCATTTGCTGTGGTACTGGTATGTTTTAATATTGGGGTTACTAGAGCATCCTTCCATGCAGTTGGAAACGTCCCTGTGGTGAGACAGTGGTTTACAATGTGGGTAATATTTGGTAGGATCGTGCCAAAAATGTTTTTTATGAAGCCTGCTCCTTTTGCTTGTGACTTAACTGAATTCAAAATACGCTTTACATCATTTATACTGACAGGGTGAAAAGAGAAATTATGTTCATTTTCTGTAGGGCCACTGATTCTTTCATTTAGATTGAATTGATTTTGAGGTGGAGATTCCTTTATTAGGTTAGTAACTAAGTGAGAGTTGAGTGTACTGCATTTTCCAACTCCCATAGCTCGATGTTCGTTCCAGGTTTCACGTGCATTTAAGTTCTTTGTTGCATTTTTAATGTGATTAAATTTGCTGTTGCAAATTAATTTCTTTGTTCTGTTACATAAAAGATGATAGTCTTCAAAATCTATTCATTATTTGTTTCCTTGTATCAACGGAACTTTGTGTCATGGCGAGCTATTGTTGCTTTTATATCATTTGTTAAACAAGGTGCAGGCGAGCAAGTGACTCTAGCTTGCCTAACTTTAGCATGCTTGTCATATCGTCCTATGAGTAGAGAGTTAAATCTTGTCACTTTCATGTCTGTGTGTTGCAACTGCTTTATATCTTCCAAAGGTAAACTGTACGCATCATTTTTTAGTTGTTGTAGATCGATATTTTTCCAATCCCTATAGCTAATGCATTCAGCTTTGTATTTTTGTACACGTAGAGAGTAGCACAGGTAAATTAAGTCATGAGTTGAGATGCCAGGTACAGGAAATTGACTGTACGTAAGAACTTTATGCAGGTTATTTGTAATCAGGAGGTCAATTCCAGTATGGCTTGTATATCTAAGTGTATGAACATGATTAGTTGCATCTAGTGGTAAGATCGTCATGTTGATGGAGGTAAATAGTTTGCTGATTCGGTCTGGTTTGCCAATCGGGGCCAAGATCTTTGAGTTAGTCACCAAGAAGTAGTATATGTTCGTAGGTTGGTACTAGTTTGAGAAGGTCAGGTTCAAAGTCCGAGATGTTGGTAACATTCGGTAGTTTATAGACAATTCCTATCAATACTTTTTGACGGTTAATTATGGTCTCAGCAAACATATATTCCGTATGTGGAGTGATGCCAGATGATGATTTTAATAATTATTGTATTTTAATATCATCTCTACAGTACAATGCTACACCACAACCACCGCTCCTGGCAGTGCGATCATGGCGATAGAGAGTATATCCTTCTAGTTTTACAAGGGTAGAGCTAATTTTATCGGACAACCGGGCTTCAGTAATAAACATAATATGCATATTACAGGTTGTTATTTTCTAATGAACTTCATCTGTGTGACTAAGGAGTGAGATGGAATTGATATGGCAACACTGTAGACTTCGCAAGAACGGAGACAGTGATTGTTTCAATAGCAGTTCAGTAGGCTGAGGGCTAGAAGCAGTTGGTGAAGGTACACGAGGGTTATTGTCGTCTAGGAATACACTCTGGTCAATGACACTCAGGAATGCCTTGTCAACAGTAACAGTAGTTTCAAGGACACCAGCTGCTGACATTTTTAAAGGGTAGATGACACATTCCTGGAACAGACACTGACACACACACACAAATAATTATATACACATAGCATATGTTTGGTCGCCATAAGACCTATCTATGTCGATGCGACGTAAAGCCCCTAGCATATGTTTGAACATTTCAATAAAGACAAATAAATAATAATAATAATAATAAAATAAGGAGATTAATAAAATTACACTAATATACAGTTGAAGAGTTAGTCTAGAATAGGGTTTTGCTAACATGCTGTACTCCCAGGCTTTAAGTGCACCTGCCGACGAGCATTTCAGAAATAAGTAGAAGAGAAAGAGTTTGTGGGTGTGGGTGGAACTTGTGAATGCTACACGACTGTTTTACGAATTTGTTACAAATAAAGAAATCACATTGAAAGAAACAGTTAAGGAACTAGAAAGCTATTTCACAGTAGAATCTACAGACACAGGGTGAGATACTACACTATGGTATTGTTCATTTATTTGAGAGATTTCAGTTCATCCATTGTTATGTTACGTCTAGTTTCCCCTCTTTTTACAATGATTCCCTCTATGGTCCAGACATTTCTCACTCCACGTTTATCTACAGGTGCCTTTAATATTAGAGTCCGAGCCACAGTCAGGTCCTCCCTGATAGTGATTCCAGTGCCTGCTAACCTGCCCTTCTTACGAAAGACTTCCTCTCTTTTTTTATAGCTTACAAATTTCACTATTATAGGCCGTTTCACTTCCAGCACCGGCCTGCCAACATGGCGAGACCTATCAATTTTCTGCACGGCAATGTCAAGTCCAAGTTTATCTTTAAACAACCTGTCTGAAAGTTTGTCTGAATTCTCATTCGGTAAGTAGGGAATTCCTAACACACACACTTCTTCTATGTTGATATTGCTCTAGAGCATCAGTACTCTTTTTGAGTTCATCGTGCACTGCTTTCAGTTCAATTTCCCTATTTTTAATATCAAATTTAAGTTCATTGATAATCTCAGTGTTGAAGTCCAGGGTGGCCTTGAGTTGTTCAGCCATGGCCTTTGTGTTACTTTCAGTTATTGCCTTAACGATAGCCGAGATAATGTCTTTGGACTGTAGAGGTTTCCTTACCTGCTGGACAATGCTGTCCGCTAGGGTAGCTTCACTACCGTTCCATCTGCAGGCCCCATCTCGGTCCTGGTTCCGTGGCTGGCCGCATTCCTCTTGTCTCTTCCCATAATTACATTTTGTTTATATTTAAAATATCCACTGCACAGCACTGAGTGATGTCGTGAAGTAAACAACATGCACTTTTAAAATTGAAATTCACTTTTTTCGTAACAAATTATGCCTTTACTACACCTGCTAATGAATGAAAACTGGGAGCACACACACACAGCACTAACAGTGTTCCGTACTCTTTCAAAGAGATTGGGTTTCAGCCATTCTCCCAGGTACTTAACCTGTTGGATGTGTTGATCGTTCCTTGCTGCAGATTCAGTGTACAAGGAGATTCACTGATGTTGTTGATGTATTGTTTTTTCTCAAATGAAATGAGTATTCCTACTTTTGCTGTTTGTTGTTTGAGTTATTTCACTATTGATTCTGTTGAATTAGAAGATCCAGGTCATCAGTGAATGCCAGAAAATCAACATTCAGTCCATTCCACTTGTGTCACATAGAAATAATACATGGTATCCCCTGTCTAGTTAACTCCTTTTGCCACTCTCTTACTACATTTTTCAGTGCACCTTTAAAGAGGAAAGAGGAGAGGCTGTCTCCTTGTGTTACACCTGCCTTGGTTTCAAAACTTTCTGAGAGCGTTCACTCGTGATTTGGTGTTATTTGAAATCCACGAGTCTTGTGGTCCAGTGCTAATTCCTGCCGGATTTTCATGAAAGTAGGTCTCTCGACTGAGTTATATGCCTTCTTAGCGTCGACAAAGACTGTGGTGTATATCTTACCAGCCGTTTTTACTTGAGAGGGCACTGACTTCAGGTTGAGTATCTGTTCAGTACAAGAGCACCCTTTTCTGAATCCCCCGTGGTATTGTCGTAGTTGGAGAAAATCTTGTGACAGGTACCAGTGAGTTTCCTTGATAAGTGTTCATGTTGGTCACGTTTCCTTCTTGTGCAATGGATGAATCAAAACAGAAGTCCAGTCTCTACTGTAGTTAACACTAGGTTTACCGCAGCGGTCAAAATTACAATTTCCAATTTTTATTTTCGCTATCACTCTTGTTATACGTTTAGAACATACAAACCCTGTGGTGGCTTTTAATGATATTAAGTATACTTTTCGGCATATAGCTTCAAAAATCCGTAACTCCTTTCTAGTTAGCGCTATGAGGTCATATACCTACTTTTACCGGGCGGTCATTTTGACCGGTATTGCAGTAGCTACCCTATCAGACTTTTTGTGGCAGTCATTTAGAACGGGGTATGATTCTAACAAGCTGTTATAGTGTACTTTATTACCATAGTATTGAATATAACTTGTTGTTGTGCTGCAATGGGACAGCTGTTGGCTCTTTTCAGACAATGATACAAGTACACTGACAGGAAAATATAGTCAGTATTTGTTCAGTAATGAAAGGTGTGCAATTGTAACGAGCAGGCAATTGTGTTCAATCGTTACAAACATTCAAACTAGATTTCCTGATTGTTTGTAATTACCCTGAAGAAACAAGTTCCCGCGTAGTCTGCAAATGAATGCCGAAATTCTGAAGCTTAAGCATATAATTTTCCCATCACAATCAAGCGATGAAGCTGGGACGGATTTAGAACTGGATAATTGCGGAGACGTGTATAACTTGACAATCGGAAATAGTTCGGATAGTGATTCTAGTTCTTTCGAGCCTGTAGAATTTCCATGTGAACATGAAATCACACAGCAGCCTTCGACGTCAAGGGTTAGGGAACTAACCGCAACACTGCAATGCGCACACACTTGCAAAGCAGCTGATGACAAAGGTAAGCCTATTTGAAGTTAGTCATTATTTATTTACGTTATTCAGTGCACAGTGTAAGTAAGTTTGGTATTATATTTTGCAGGTGAAGGACATACTAAGGAAGATTAGCAAGGAGCAAGATATCAACTACAGAAGGCCGAGCCTATGCTGTGGTAAGTCAACATATCGGCGTGGTCAGCACATGATTGTCGGTGATGAAGTAGTCACTTTCGTTGGAACAGTGCGGACTCTTGTTGATCTACAAAGCCTTCCAGGCCGTCGAGGACAATAAACTATACTGAGGGAAGTCCGAGGTTCCACAGGACATGAAAAACGCCACATTGAAAGAACGTGTGCCGCTACAGCTTGTCGTCTTTTTCTTGACGAATCCAAGCTGCGTCACATCGAATGATATACTGAGGTTGGAGCCCGCAAAGTTCTGAACAATCCTGAACGGAGACTTTCTTTGGAAGAATTGGACACTGTCATTGGTATTTTATATGCACGCGGAACTTATGGAGTGGACACGAACATTCTTGATCTGTCATCACAGAAGTGGGGTCCTGGAATTTTCTCCCAAACTGTGACACAAAACCGTTTCCTGTATATCAAGTAGTTTCTTCGATTTGATGAAGAATCTACCAGCATGGATCACCTGAAAATTGATAAATTGGCGCTTGTATCCATTGTGCGGGACAAATTTATATCTAATTTTACTATTTGCTTCAGACCAAGTGAGAACATTACCGTGGATGAACAGCTCTTTCCATCGGAAGTTAAATGCCCCTTTATGCAGTATATGGCCAATAAACCAGAAAAGTTTGGTATAAAATATTGTTTGGCTGTCTATGTGGAAGCCAAGTATGTTGTAAACGGTTTTCCCTATCTTGAAAAAGATGAAACGCGACCCACCGATCAGACCCCAAGTGAACACGTAGTATTGCGTCTTGCCGAGTTTTTCATGAATCAGGGAAGAAGTGTGCAAAAGGAACAGGACAATTGAAAGGTGTGCAATCTGTATAAAACTAGTCTGTGGTTAAGTTCACTTCAAAGGTGACCAAGCAAAGTGTGCGTGCACAGTGCGACAAATAAGTTGAAAAGCAGAAAGTGACATTGATGCAGATATGCACAGTATATAATGTAAACTAAAGTGTGTAAGAAGAACATTTTGTCTTACTAGTGTACTTATTTGTTTATTTATTTATTCATAATAGTGTTCAAAAGTCATGCATGATAATAATTAAATTATGGTCTATGATGTTTTTATACTCAATTCGAACCTTTTTCTGGCACCAATATCCTCAAGAAACGAATACGTCCTACTATCGGTCAAAATGACCGCTTCGGTAGAAGTAGGTAGGAAGAATGTTTGGTAATCCTAGTGTTAATGTCTCAGTCTCCCAAATGTTTTCGTGGATCTCTGCCAAATTGTTGAGAGTCTAAGTGGTATGTTCCGAGCTGTCAGTGGGGAGATGGCATGGAATGACATCAGTAGACAAATAAGTTTGAGTGGTGTCTTTATAAATAGGAAAGATCGTAATATGAAGATAAAGCTGGAATACAAGAGGAAAAATTGGGGCAAATATTTGTTTATAGGAAGGGGAGTTAGGGATTGGAATAACTTAGCAGGGAGATGTTCAATAAATTTCCAATTTCTTTGCAATCATTTAAGAAAAGGCTAGGAAAACAACAGATAGGGAATGGTCCACCTGGGCGATTGCCCTAAATGCAGATAAGTAGTGACATTGATTGTCAGCCTACTTCCATTGTGCAGCTACTTCAGCATAGTTCAGGCTGGGGCCTGTTCCACGAACGCACTTTGCATGTTTGCAACTTTGCACTTTACACTTTTGAAATCTTGCAAAGTGCAAAGGCTTTCTGTTCCACCATGATCTAGGTATTACTTTTCAATTTCTTTGCAAAGTGAAAAGTCTTTGCGTATGAGTGAACCGATCATGTTTATTCCATGGTGAAACTGTATAATACTCCATGATTTTAATACTTTATTTTTCGCGGTGAATTTGACGATAATTGTGGTACCGGCAGTTTTAAAGTTTTGATCATGCGAAAGAAAGAAAATTACAAGAAGCTAGCGGTGTTAGAAGTTGTCAAGGAGAAACGGGACATTCTTTTTGGCAACTTCAAAAATAATCTATCACATGATAAGCGATCCGCTTGGACTGAATTTCTAAAGAAAGCTCAGTCTTTGCAGTTAGCTGGAGCCGAAAAATCTTGGACGTACGCGAGGGATAATCTATTTGGATTATGGAAATGTCGTGCACTAGTAAGTAAATATTTACGTTTTCATTAAATGCATTAATCGAGAATATATTGCTTAAATCAATTCGTATAACGTCACATATGTCGATGCAGCATGTTACATAAAATTGTAATGTAGAAGTGATTGAAGAATATATGTAATGATTTCCTCTTACCTATATATCACGTCTCAAGCATTAAATCCTTGCTTTTAGGCAAAAAGAGATAATGCGAAGAAAATTGGAAGTGAAGGAGGGAAAGATAAACAATTGGATGAGGTGGATGCTGCTATCTTTGACATCCTGCAGAAAGATTCGGCCGTTTTAGATGGGCTGAATCTTCCTGAAAGCTACATGGAAGATCAAGCGACCGTGGAGCCAATGCTGACTCCTGCTGAACTTCCCAGTGGCGAAAACCTTGAAAACCTACAAAATACACCTAGGAGAAAGAAAAGGAAGCTGTCGAATTCCCCGTGTCCTATTGCTAACATTGAAGAAGATACGGTGACAAAAAAACTGAGGCAGGAACTTCTCCGTGTGGAAATTTACCACAGGAAATTGCAAACCCTGAAGTTGGAAAGGGAATTGGAGATACCACCATCAGAATTTACTAGTGACATTGCGGCTTCTGCTTCGCAGAATTTTGTCTATAATACAGACGAATACATAGATTACATAGCCAATGAAAGTACTGAGTGATTGATTTGAACTTAAATTTCATGGTAACATGTTTATTATGTGTAGATTTGTAGAAATATAGTATAGTAAATAAAAATTAATGTTACTAATATAGAAACAAACGTGTGATGAAAACTGTTCCACACCTCGGCACAGGATTTATTGTCAGCAGGAGAATTATTGATTCACTCACCGATTTCAGCCTTCCTAACAGCAGGGTCTCGATGCTTAGCTTTCGGAGTATGGACAACGTACACACGCTTGTGAACGTACATGCGCCAATTAACCGGGCAAACAAGAAAGACCCAGAAGGAACAGACAAATTCTGGGAGGACCTGGAAGATGTTATATCAAAAATTCGTGACAAACACACAATCATTTTGCTTGGAGACTTCAATGCCCAGATTGGCAAAGAAAGGAAATTCCAAAATATCGTTGAAACTATCCAGCCCACAGATGAACCAACCGAAATGGGGAAAGGCTTATAGAGCTTTGTAAGGCATTCAATCTTGTTCTTAAGTCAACAGCCTTCAAACATCTACCAAGAAAACAAAAGACATGGATATCACCAAATCCTCACTTAGGGGAATTTCAAATAGATCATGTTGCCATTGCATGAAAAGCAACACAAGAGATCCAAAATGTTAAAGTCCTGAGAAGTGCTAACCTTGACTCAGACCACTATCTATCCAAGATCAAAATTAAGCTTTATCCAAGAAACACCAAAGGAGTTAAGATAAAGAAAACTAGCAAATTTGATACAGAAAAGCTGAAAACCAGCAAAAAATTCACTCAGAAACTTCATTTTTTGGTCAGAGGAAATTGGGAACGACTGAAAAATGCCATTGTTGAAACGGCTGAGGAGACAGTATTGCTAAAGAAACCAAAGAAGCATCCGTGGTGGACTCAAGAATGTGATGAAGCCATAACACAAAGACAAATCGCTTGGCAAAGATGGAATTCCCTGAAGAATCCAGAAAGATATGAAGACTTTCTGGAGGCTAGGAAACATGCAGCGAAAGTGATCCGCCAAGTAAAGCGTGCATTTGACAAAAACCAACTGACACAGATCGAGCAGGACTTCAATAAGAATAATACTAGGGATTTCTATAGAACCTTCAAACACAACCTCACCAAGTACACTCCACCAAGTCTACACTTCCGAGATCAAAATGGAGAAGTTGCCTACAACGACAAGGATAACTGCCAAATCTTGGCTAAATATTCTGAATCTCTTCTTAACTGCGAAGAACCAGAATCAGAATTCACCTTTGAAGAATCCAGACATCCCAACCCAGACTCTTCTCCCCCCACAAAAGAGGAAATCAAACAGATAATTACATCATTAAAGAACAACAAAGCACCTGGAGAAAATGCGATAATTGCTGAACTCCGGAAGGCTGCAGGTGAAAAAGGCGATCGATAAACTAACTGAGATCATTCGTGAGATCTGGGAAACAGAGAAGATCCCAAATGATTGGACAGCAGCCCTGATTCATCCCCTACATAAGAAAGGTGACAAAACAGATTTAAACAACTATCGTGGCATCTCCCTTCTCGCAGTAACATACAAAATTCTCTCCAAAGCCCTTCAAACTCGGGCAGAAGAGCAACTTGATTCACAGTTGGGTGAATACCAAGGAGGCTTTAGAAAAGGACGATCTTGTGCAGAGCAGATCATGAACCTTAAGTCTGTCCTGTCGTACCTAAAATCCAGGAATAAGAATTTCGTAGTTACTTTTGTTGACTTCCTAAAAGCCTATGACTCCATAGACCGACACGCTCCTCCGCATTCTGAAGGAAATGGCCTTAGCCAACAAAACGAGAGCTATCATTCAACAGACCGTAACCAGCACTACGTCCAGAGTGAAATTCAGGGGAGAAATTTCGAACGTCTTTGAAATCAAGACTGGTGTTAGGCAAGGGAATGGACTATCACCGCTTCTTTTCAACTGCACTCTGGAGAAAATCATTTGGGAATGGCTCAAGGAGTTGTGCAAGGAAGAGGTTGAGAATGGCCTTAGAAGAGGATATAAGAAATATGATCTTCTCATAGACTGCCTAGCTTTTGCAGATGACCTAGTGATCTTTTCTGATTCCCTAGATACTGCTGAAAAACAAATTAACCAACTGAGAATCCAAGCAGCAAAAGCTGGCCTCCAAATCTCTTTCCAAAAAGCAGAGTTTATAACCAACATCAAGCCAGCCCCCAGAGAGCTCATTGTGGAACAGGGAAAAATCAAGCAGGTGGAAAAGTTTTAAGTACTTAGGCGAGTGGTTAGTACCTAACAACTCTGAGAAAGAAGCAATCATGTGCAGAATCAACAAGATGGAGGTGGCATATCAGCTGTCCAGGAATGTCTACAACAAAAGATTTGTGTCCATCAACGCCAAGCTTAGGAATTATTGTT